>NW_020209259.1:383706-611250 GCF_003025095.1 Trichoderma harzianum CBS 226.95
TTGCCTTTGAGGTTGTGGACACCTTGGAAGTGGTGGAGGCTTTGGAAGTAGTCGAGGCCTTGGAGGTGGTGGACGCCTTGGAAGTTGTCGAAGCCTTAGAGGTAGTCGAAGCCTTAGAGGTAGAGCTTACTTTAGAAGTAGTGCTTGGCTTGGAAGTTGTCGAGGCTTTGGAAGTGGTAGACGCCTTGGAGGTGGTAGACGCCTTGGAGGTGGTTGAAGCCTTGGAGGTGGTTGAAGCCTTGGAGGTGGTTGAAGCCTTGGAGGTGGTTGAAGCCTTGGAGGTAGAGCTTACTTTAGAAGTAGTGCTTGCCTTTGAAGTTGTCGAGGCTTTGGAAGTGGTAGACGCCTTGGAGGTAGTCGAAGCCTTGGAAGTAGTGCTTGCCTTGGAAGTGGTAGAGGCTTTAGAAGTAGTACTGGCCTTTGAAGTTGTCGACGCCTTTGAGGTAGTAGAAGCCTTGGAGGTCGTGGATGCCTTGGAGGTTGTCGACGAAGCCTTGGACGTGGTAGACGCCTTAGAAGTCGTCGATGAAGCCTTGGTTGTGGTAGTCGACGAAGCCTTGGAAGTCGTGGAAGTCGCCTTGGAAGTCGTTGTGCTAGCAACAGTAGTAGCCGAGGTGGTTGTAGTAGGATAGGGGTTGCATCCGACCTGCAGCGCCTCAAGAGCCCACTGGTTAAACGACGTTCCGTTGACAACGTTGGACAGACCCTGAGACAGATCCCACACCGAAAGACCGCCAAAGTGCGCCTTGTCCTTGTATTGGCAAACCAGGTTCTTCACAGCAATGGGGTCAATGTAGCCAGACTCGGTTGATCCAAGGGGCGTGGGTTGACCCTGAAGACCAATGTACAGCTTAGCCGACTTGCTCTTGGCGCTATTGGCAACAATGGTCTCCCAGTCGTTGTAGTTGAAAGCATCGCCGGGGGAGTTTCCAGAAATGGCATCACAGGCCGGGTTGTTGTAGAACTGGATGAAAAGCTTGTCAAAGGCGGCGTTTTGGATCAAGTCCTTCATGGCAAAGTATTGAGGGTTGGTAGGGCACTGGGGGGCAGCAGTCATAATCAAAGACGGGTTGAGAGCACGGAATATCTCAACCATCTTGATGTAAGGTGCCATTGCTGCGTTGAGACAAAATCTTAGCACTCGACGCCCATAGTAGCAAATTCCAAGAGAGAAAGGGGGGAGAACTTACACCAGGCAGGGCTGAGAGCGCTGGTTGCCGGAGGCTCAAGATCGAAATCGAAACCATCAACGGCGGTGTGGTCGATGGGACTGGCATCAAAGGGGCGAGGGCCCGTCCAGCTTGAGTTGTAAGGACCAAAAGCATTATAAAGGAAGGTGGCAAAGTTGGTAGCCGTGGTGTTGTCTGTAACCTTGTAGTTGTCAAGGACGGGGTCGTACACTCCTCCGATACTGAGAATGATCTTGACACCTTTGGATCTGCAGTAAGGAATATCTTGCTGGAGGGTCATGCAGTGGCTGTAGAGCTTTGTGGGCAAGCCAGTGTTGGGGTCAGGGTATGAATCTGCCCAACAGTTGGGTCCGAAGTTGATGCCGGGATATCCAGAGGAATCAGGGGCGCTGTTAACAAAACCAAGGGTGACGGAATCAACACCAGCATCGCAGTGTGTCCTAAGGCCACCAGGAGTGCTGTGTTGTCCCTAAACATTAGTTGTGAGCAGCGTGTTCAACAGTTGAAGGGGGGACTAAAGGAGACAACTATGGCAACATACCCAGTAACCGTTCAGGAGGCCAACGGCCGCAACACCAGCACGAGCAGAAACCATTTTGTTGACTGACTGTCTAGATTATACTAGAGAAAGACTGTAAGGTGGCCGAAGCCAGGAAAAGAATGAGTGTGATGATTCTAAGATCAACGAAAGGACGCAAACGAAACCGTCTGCAACTTGGCCTAGGAACCGAGCCGTCTCTGAAGTTAACAGAGCTAGAGTTGATAAAGAGAACAGAAAAGAAGAAGAAAAGAAGAAGAGAGTCAGCAACGGTGGCAAGCCACCCATTCGCATTTTAGTTGCCCACGCTTGCTCGGAGCCTACTGTAAACTAACAGTCCAGCCTACCCCCAAAGTGCATCCATCGTGGACTCGGCCATTTCCTTTCTCGGCCTCCCCTGGGGCCTCACCTCACTAAGCCCATCTGATTGCGCCGCGGGACTGGGCTCATATGCGCGTTTGGTCTTGGCCAATCTCTCCAGAGTAAGCTATGACGGAAGAACGGATCCGTGAAGCCTAATTTGTCCATACATGGCCCTTCCACTCGGTCAGAGGGTGGGCAGATGAGCACACACATGTGGGCAAAATCACCAACGCTGCAGAATCCAGGAACAGGCATAGTGGTTTCTGGTGCCGGAGAAACGGCCACAAGCCACCATTGGTCAAATCTAGGGTTCCCGGCCGAGATTTGACTGTCTAGACTGCGTATTCCCGTTGTATCCGTGTACAGAGACTTGGAGTTGCGGTCTTTTTTTGCACGAGCCCATAACCGAGTGCTACGGACGGTTGGCCTCACGACCAACAATAGGTACAAGCACGAATGTACCGGTACAGATATTACTACTGGAACTAGCAGCAGACGACCTGATGTCAGTTGTCAGCTTGATTGGCCGCTTGTAGAACTAGTCGTGCTTAGAGCGGTAAAAAATAGCCCGAGTTTGCGAGTAGCTGAAAGCTGAGCTTTTCCATGACATACCTGATCGGGACATGTTGATTCATCAAGCAGCCAGTTCACGAAGCAGAATCCATGTTGACAAGCTTTGGCCAGCCATCATCAATCATCAAGGCAACATGTCGTCGATGCTCATGGCTCCTCTTTCCAGGACCGAAAGCCCAGCAAATGCGACATAAATTGTATGAGGTTCGTCTCGCCTATTAGCCTCCCGCGTTGGTGAAAACAGCGAAGGATCGAGACATGGATGACCCCCCCATGGCGACGTACGATGGCGAATCACCGCGTTAGAAACCTGCCTGTCCTCGTTTGCATGTGTCGTGTCCGGGACCCCTGCATTGGCAAGCCTTTTGTTTAGCGCGTGGCGCATCAGTAGACCGGTCTTGGTTCTCTTAGTGGCAGTTTCTGCCCGCCGTGAAATGTTTTTTCTCGTAGGGCTAAAGCCCAGCTGTCCAATTACGAGGGCTGCTGAGCCGTCTTCGAGGCCGCGTACCTGAAAAGACCAAGGCGCTTAGATCTCTAGGACAGGGGCAACCTGAGTTCGGATTTCAGCCGGATTGTCGTGGAATTTTCCTATCATGAGCACACGCTCCCACGCCCACGTGTGCGGGGGGCGGCAGAGGAAGATTCTGCACTGACTGCCCAGAATCTCGTTTGTCTGCGTGCGTGCATGCCTCAGCCTTGCAGAAGCTGTACGAATACAGCACTGTCCGAGTATGTGTGCAGGGCATGCGAGTAAGTTTCAAGCATGGATACAGTACAGCCATATACGACTCCTGTCCCGTCAGAGTATTGCCGTTCACGCATGGTACTTTGGAAGTGGGCTTCATTTCAGTCGGCCACTTCTACTTTGGGCGTTGCTGTTGGTAGGCGGAGGTCCGAATCCGAGTGAAGCGGAGTATTGTATTTCCCAGCCTTTGAGACGAAGAGCGAGGGCACAAGTAACGTTGAGCCAGAAGAGGAACCGTTTATTTCGCCCCAGGTTTATTACTAAGGCTGTGTACAAGCATATAAGCACTCGTATCGTACCTTATCTTACTGTGACATGATGGCGCCACGCCAAAAGCAGTATGTCATCTCCTTAGGACGATAAAGGTCCTATTATGCATAAGGGACTAAAGACACACGGAGAAGCCCGTAGCTGCTCTTGATCCTGTTTCTTGCTGCTTCTTTACGTCACGAGTCAATGCTCGGTTATCTACTCCGTACAGTGGACTACAATGAGACTATGAGCTATGAAGATACCAGGTACTCCGCAGTAGCATCAACATCGGCATCAACGCCAGCATCAACGACATCAACAGTTGGCAATTCACTCAAACGCTCCCCTTACAGCTGCATGCAAAACAAAATTGCGCCTCAACAGGCGCGCATCCATCAACCTGCCGAGTCTGTGTGCCTGCGTCGCCAAGGCACACCACCGGATCTAGTAGACAGGGGACCCTGGCATGGAAAAACTGTTCACGCCCAAACTCGGAGGGGCCCACGCACTGCTTTCTGCTCGGCCGTTGCCTCTTTGAACAACACGCAATTTATTAGCCTTCTCTGCCGCTTTTTGGTTTGACTCATACGGGCCTTTTATTTCCAATGTGTCATGCTAAATTGGTCTATAGTAAATGCTATGTACAGTACGATCAAGATTCTCTTATAACAACCTAACTGGCATACGTGTCTGCTCAAGCCGTGTCAAGCACAACCACCTCGGCTTCGGCCTCTCCAATGCTCTCCACTATTAACCTGTCTCCAATCTGAACTCCATCGACAAATGCGCCGTCTCCTTCGGAAAGCTCTGCGTCCTCTCGCCCATCGAGCCGGATCTTGGCCTTTCCGCCCTTTAGCATTGGCAGGTGGATATAGACCTTGCGCTGTGTCTTTTGGCCCGCGCCGCCTCCAACTGTCCACTCAAACTTGCCGTCCGGTGCGATGATGCCAGCGCCCATGACGAGATCTGCGTGAATGGGGATTGTTTCTGGGATAGTGGGCTCTGCTTCCTTTTCCTCTTGAAAGGTAGCATCCTCGCCAGCCTTTAGCGGGCTGAGAATCTTAACAAAGCCCTCTCGCTTGGCCTCCTCTGGGAAATTGCGAGTGTGATATCGAGGAGTCAGGCCCCTCTTCCAGGGAATCGCCCAGATCTGAAGAAAGTGGACCGTGTCCTTGTTGTGCTCGTTGAATTCAGAGTGGGCAATACCCGTGCCGCCTGTAGTGAATTGCACGTCTCCACGGTGCATCCGGAAGAATTTATCGGATTGACCACCCTCCTTGCCCTTGGCGAGCATAGAATCGCGATGCGTCAACTCTCCGGATAAGATGTAGCTGAAGATTTCAAAGTCTCGATGAGGGTGGGTGGGGAATCCCGTGTTGGGCTTCACCCTATCTTCATTCAAGACTCGTAGGGCTCCAAAGTGAGTGTATCTGGGATCGTGCCAATCGGCAAAGGAAAAGCTGTGGTAAGTGTCCAGCCATCCTAGGTTGTTGTGACCCCTGCTCGAAGATAGATGAGGGATGATCTTGGCCTGTCGGAGAATTGACATTGTGGCGTTTCCGGGCGTAGATAGCTCGGGAGATGTGGCCGGTGTGTTTATATCTGGTGTAGATGTGTTGCTGGTGAATATGTTTATGGCTTTGTAGTATGCTGAGGTGTATTGCTCAACAGGTAAGATGTAGATGAGTGTGGAAATTGAAGCAACAAGAATTGCAAAGAGCAGCGAGAAGCGACTCATTTATGCTGGATATTCAATGGGGAACGAAAACTACAGAATTCTCCAGAACGAAAAAGGTTCGAAAAGAACGCTCCAAGATATACGTTAGCATATTGGCGATAAATTTCTAAAGCTGACACAATAGGAAAGTTGTATCAATCAATACCGCCTGTGTTAAAGTTTCGTCATTTGCCTCATTACTAAAGCTTTGCTCAGCAGGTAAGCAAATTCAGCGCGCTAAAATTCATCAACAAAGGATTACACTAGCCTTTCTAATGGCTTGGCCGGTAGTATTTGTCTACTCTGCCGAGGGAAGAGAAAAATTGGCCAAGAAGACACAACATTGGACGAAATTGTGCCGTCCGTTTTGCCGAACATGCTTCGAGAACTTATAAAACAATTGATTGGAAATTAAAGACTGGAGCCGTCGCAATTGTAGATTCAACCTTGTTCTTCGATACTGCTAAGATCGCCAAGGTACGGAGATGCTCCGCTTTTGCTTGTCGCTCGACGGGAGCTTACTAAGTGGTTTGCAGGCTGTTCATTGGGCGAGTGGTGGAGTACGTAATACAGGCTTTGAGACGATGGACAATACCCTGTATTCAAGAAGTTGAGATACGCGTTTCCGCTTGGCAGAGATGGCTTGGGTGGATTCGTCCAAGAAGCTTGATCTGTGCTTTCTATAACGTTCACTAGGTATCGTATGGTGAGATTGTAGGACATGAAACAGATTTAACGGTGGTGCTACGTAGAGCAGAGAAGATACTTGCCATTGAGAGTCACAATGATCAGTCCTCACAGCACTTGATCATGTCAGAATATGGACAAACAAATACTCTCTGAGTGCCTGCCTTCCTGAGGCTGAAAAATGCATGTTTATTTCGGCTTCATACGCTACACCCCCACAATCTTCAACATATTCCACCTCGCAAGTGACCGCAACTGTTAGTACCAGCGATGTTCAACAATGGCTACAGAGTGCTCTGTGCAAGTTCACGTGATCCAACACCCACGCACCCAATGAGACAGCCATTTACAAGTATCTCGCTCATGATTGGGCTGATATCACCTTAAAGTGGGCCGCAGCCAACTCATCGCCAGCTGAGTAAAGTGAATGCGTTGGCAAGAGCCCCCCGCCAGATGCAGTTGTGCTGCCCTGCTTAAATCAGCGAATCTCCTCTGTCTCACAAATTTATGCTCGTCATCATCCAGGCATTATACTCCGTGCTATTCTATCCTATCCTATCCTCATCTGCTCGTCAAAAGCCTTCATTGGCGCTTCAAACTTCCAAGTCAGCTTCAGCTTTCCGGACCCCTGCCCCCCAGCCACCCGATTTTGCGGGCCTCCGGCGGCTGTCTGCGCCACCCGTTTGCTAGAGCTTCACTACCGAAGCCCGACTCGACAAGCCCGATCTCGTGCGACGCAAGATAGAGGCGATCATCGCTGAGTAGATTGACAAGAAATCAAGCATATCGTGGTCTATTGTTAAAGCTCGGAACTCGTCTTGGTAGCTGCTATACATTATTTCTGCTGTCTATCTTCAAGGTCAGTTGCGGGTCATCCAATGTCGTGCTGTTTCGGCCTGCAAGGCTCCCTATGCGGCCCCATCGGACAGCTTCCCGTGCGCTACGGCGCTTCATGCATCTTTCGGTGGCTGGGACACCCTCCTGCGTCAGATATCCCCCAGCCATTTTTTAAAACTAGCCATACACCTGAGAACCCATCCCACACCGTACATCTTTTCCTCTATCTTGCGTTGTGTCCTGCACAAGCAATTGGCCAAACTCTCTTTTAGTGCAGTTTGCCTGCGTCGAGCGCAGCAAGAATGAGTTACCAAGACAATGATCGTGACCATGCAGAGCCTCCTCGTACGTGGGCGCAGCGTTATGGACTTGCAGCGCACTCGCTAACATTCCTTCTCCCATCTAGGCTGGCGGCAGTCAAATAGCAGTCGATATCAGCCCGTCCCCGACGGCGAAGCCTCTCCTTCGACACGCCAAAAACGCCAAAGCGGACGATCGAAGCGCGCCTCCTCGAAAAGCCGACGCTCTAACCGCCGATCCAACCCGCAAATCAACGATGCATCTGATGATGTAGAAGTAGCTCCCCTGAGAATAATAAAGTCACGCTCTTCCGAGTTACACAAGTCAGACTCTTCGTACGCAAAGCCGCCCGTACAGCCTGCGGGATACCATGCCATTGAGCCAGAAGAGGACCCCATAGTACGTTTCGACGAGGCTCAGTTAGCAATGTTCGCTGCGGATAACGCTTCCCGCATGCCTAACATCAAAGATGAATTGGCTCTGGCAGCGGGCAAAGTTACTCCTGGAATTGACGACACACCGTACATCCAATACGCCCTGCAAGCACTAGTAGGCGGTCAGAGCATATCGATTCCGTCGCATCTCGTGTCTAGCTCGTCTGATGGATATTCCGAACGGTATGAGCCACTACGCGGATTTGATGAATCCGCAGCATACAAATCGCCAATTCATCAAGATCGATTAGCGAGGGACGATATTGACCTCCGACCAGAGCCTCTCCCTCAGAGGGGGCCTCCCACCCCTGGGCAACTTCCACGACGCAGCACGGCCTCGTTTGACCCCACTGGGGCAAGTACATCACGATGGATTCCTGTATCCAAAAACATGCAAAAAGATCTCGACCCTCACGGCAGAACTCTTCAGTCCCTCAACTTCAAACCGCGGATTCTACGGGCATTCTCAATGGCAATCTTGGCTATACTAATTCTCCTTATGATGGCAGCTCTCATATTCTCAGCCAGGTACTCCTACGCGCATTCTGGCTTGACACCATATCCCGGTAGCATCTACTCGGGCCAATACTTTTTGTTCCGCATATTGCCACAGCTATTGGGTGCTGTTATTTTTATTTACGCCCAAAACGTCGTAATAGCCTCTTTGCGAATTCTGCCTTTTACTGCGATGGCTAGCGAGAATCCACGAATCAGATGTATGGCTCAATTTCAGAGGTTATATCCTACCACCTTTTTGCTACCCCAGTTCATTGGGCCATGGCAGTTTAAGATTTTTGATGTTGCAACGTGGCTGGCTATATTCACGATCCCCTTAGAAAGCGCAGCTTTCACGTGTGTTCTTGTCCACGAAAAGTGGATTTGGGCTCCTGTTCAACCAGTTGTATGGGCGCTTGTTGGCCTGTATGGTGTTCTGTTGCTGGCAACAATTAATCTAATGGTGTATTGGCTCGTGCAATGGACAGGCCTTTCCTGGGACATTCGGTCGATCGGAGATCTTTTGCCCCTGTTGAACCGCAGCAACATCATGTCTAGCTACAGACGAGATGACCTTGCCGAGGACACCAAAGTGTTTAAAGGGCAATTGCGCGAGAGATGGTTTGATCGACTGGGGTACTGGAAAGCCGAAGATGCGACCACTGGAGGCATTTGGTACACCATTGGAGCGTCGCCTGTCCAGGACTTGGGGTCACCCGGTGCGATGGGAAAGAAGGCTAGCAACGATGCGCCAATCGACTTGAAAGGGGCGACACCTCATCTTTTGATCGACAACACTTTCGGGAGATATTTGCCACTGTATCTTCGTGATGGTCCACTTATCTTTTCTGTAGCAGTCACTTTTGTTCTGCTGGTAGCTCTGGTTGTTGTTTCTTTCTTGCCGCAGACCCGGCTGGAGTCAGGCTTTTTGCCGATGCTAAGTGCAAGGCCTGATCACAATGCCTTTTCGCCAGCCGATTTTGTCTTCAGTTTCGTGCCGGCCCTTGCTGGCATGATTCTCTTTTTGCAGTTTCAAATCGTCGATCAGTCACTGCGCATCCTCCAACCATGGGCTGACTTACACGATGTGGACGGTTCTCCGGCTCAGAGATCGCTTTTGGCAGACTACGCGGCCTGTCTCCCCCTACAGGCGACATGGAGAGCATTGGGAAATGGGCACTGGAGAGTGGCAGGCGTATCTCTGCTGGCAACATTGTTTATTTTCATCCCCGTTTTGGGAGGCGGGCTCCTGATGGCTTTAACAGCTCCTGATAGGACGGTGCGAATGTATCCCAGCATGCCAGTCTTTGGCGTCCTGTTGGCATTCCTCTTCTTATATGTGGGCGGATACGCTTTGATGGTGCCCCACCGGCGCCAATTCCTACTCCCCCGGCCCGTCACCTCGATCGCTGGAATTATCAGTCTCTGCTCTGCTGAAGAGCTCACACAAGATGCAGCGTTTCGATCTGTTCGAGGGCGGAGTGATCTTGAAAACCGACTAGGTGTCGGACGTGACGACTCCCGGGATGAGAGTTCGTGGTTCTTTGGCCCTGTCCTAGGAAAAGACGCGAACCGGGCAAGTATTAGACGCATGGTCGATTTCTCGGAAAAGATGCCAAGATCTTCAAGATCTATGGTTTAATGATTTGCTTTTATGTTTCCCCCTTTTTTTCACCTTTCCTTCTTATTAAGAGTGCAGACAAAATGAGCATGGCGTTTTTGTTTTTTGGTATTGATGGCATGGCCTTAGCATGCGGATGGAGTTGGGAGCGATTAAAGTTTGACATTCACGATATGTACAGGAAGGGGTATATGAGATGCGATGGGTGATATGAATGATGAGTATATAATGTGGAATGCACGGTGGTTAAAGATGGTTGGAAGACGACACACGATGTAATGCAAAAATGATACCAGTTTGATGTGGCTGAAGATTTTTCGTTTCATTGACAACATGTTTCAAACCTAAACCTTTCTTTATTGTGGTGCCCGGGCAACACAGGTGTGCCATAGCTAGGACATCGCATTTTCTCGACTGTCGAACCCTTTGGAATGCTCTCAGTGTTTCACTCATGGTATTCTGATCTTGACAACCTGGTTGTACAGGGAAAAAAAATTATACAATTAAATCTCATTGAGGCCTCATTGGCCATTGGTTAACTCCCCTAAATACCTAATACTCCTTCCCATGCTGCCGTGATAAACTCCAATTCCTTAATACAATGTAAAATCAATGCGTAGTAGTCATGTGTAAAAGCAAATCATAATGAGTGGCCAAGGTCCGCTTGCTTCGTAGTAAAAAGAGTGACGTGTGAATAGCGAATAAATGAATGTGGTTCAAGTTGGCCCAATCCCCTGGGCCGGGATGCAAAACGAGATGGTAGAAAGCAGAAAGAGAAAAAGAAGAAACCCCGAAAAGCTGCAGCATTGCTAGCGACTCCGACGGCCAAGCATCCTACTTAGCACATCGGATTGCTTCCCTAGGCTCTCCATGGTATTTGTCCTCTTTCGTCGCCGGCGGTCCTTTGCGACAGTAGCGGCGTCGACGAAGGATTGCTGGACGGAGGTTTTGGAAGCTGATCCGCGACGGCGGGCGAGGATGCCCTCGGCTGTGTTTGGGCTCTGACTCCGTCTGTGGAAGCGGAAAAATGACAGAGTTGGTGATCCTGAGGAGCTGCTCTCGTCGTCATCGTCGTCACAGTCTGAGTCTGTATCGTATTCGAAGACGGAGATGGGGAGCGGCTCCGGGGGAGGCGGAGGGCGCAGTTGTGTGGTTGATTTATAGGGGCGGAGGGTCTGAGTGGTTGTAGGAGTAGGCTCGACGTGGCTGAGATTGGAGGATCGAGGTGTGAGAGTGGATGGATGAGGAGGCCGTGAGGAGAGTGGCGGTAGAGCTGGTAGCGGTGCGGTCGGTGGAGGAGAGGGAGGAGGAGGGTAGTAGTAGTCCAGGGGAGTGTTTGGCCGTGAGCCGTGAGAGCTGTTTGGGCGTTGGAGTACCATGAAGGTGGCGGGAGAAAAGGCCCTTGGATGAGGACTTGCTGAACGGGGATACGAGCCAGAAGGCCATGGGGGGAGAGGAGGAGCGTCTTTAGGAGCACAAGGAGCGTCCGTTGAGCAGACAGTGGAGAGTTGAGAGGTCGAACTCTGTCTTGAGCATTGGCCGGATGGTATTGACACTATCTTGGGGAATGCTGAATATATTGGCGACGGCCTTCTTCTTGGCGGGCTATCAGAGAGCGGCCACGAGGACTCCTGAGAACGTTGCTCCTGAGGCAGAGGCCTTCTCCTGACCTGATGAGGCGAGGCAATCAAGGCAGGATAGTCCTTCTGTGGAACCATAGGAGGAACGCACTCTGGCGCAGTAATAGAAGCCATTGTGGCGGTTCTGATCTCAAGATTGTCGTGAATGTAAAGTCCAGATTCCAGAAAGCTGTCCCAAAGCTCATCCCCATGCGCGTGATACCGAATATCGTCGTCGTCTGCCGAAGCCTCGGAGTCGGTGCGGTCGTCAATCAGGCTTGGCAGCGGCGGTGACAGCATAAAAGGACATGAACTCGCCATTGCACTTGCCTGTGAGAAGGCAAGCGACGTCCTCTTATCCTCGGACTCATTCGAGCATCTCCTGCTGTTGTAGGGAGTGCGGGCGTAACCCTCGCTGCGAGGGTACGAGTAGTTTGCCACGGGGTAATATTTCGATACGAGGGTGAGCTGGGCGAGTTTGCTGGTTCGCTCCATGACACGCTCTTTCTTTGGGGGGTTTGTGGTGGTTTCAATGCTTGTCTAAGGGTTTCTCTCTCCAATTGGGGGTTTCCTTTTCCTTTTCTTCGTCAATGCTTTTTTTGTGGTGATTGAAAGAGCACAAGTCTTGCGTACTGAGACTTTCCGTGAGAGGGAGGGTCGGGGAGCAAGGAGGCAGGCATGATATACAAATAGTCTGTGAAGGAAAGGAAAAGACAAATACTACTCAATAAAGCTACATAAACAGACTGCACAGGTGAAGATAAACAAAACAAGACATGCATAGCAGACGCTTTTCTCGATCAGATGAGACATATTCTCCTGCGGGGCACAATACATGTACACTCACCCCCCTTGCTCTACTTTTGCTCTTCTTGGTCAGAGAAGTTCTTCTGAGAAAGTTCGTGGCGTCGCAAATGTCTGAGTTGGGGCGAACGGAGGAGCCGCGCGCTGCCCTTGACACGGGAAGCATTCCTTTGCTCTCGAACACCCCCGGCAAACATTGAGTTTGAGGGGCCTGTGCTGGGCGTATTTGTGCCCTCTCCTTCTAGGGATGGAGAGAAATATTCAGACTACTTGACTTGGGCTGCCTCTGCAGGGCTCTCTGGGGGGAAAGGTTTGCGGGTACTGGTTTGCATTCTGGCTGGGGGCTTGGCGAAGGGGCGGAGGCGTTGCAGTGGGCAAACATGAGGGATGGATATTTTCTGCATGGGAACATGGTTTGGAGTTTGGAGTTTGTTACGAGGGGAGAGCATGGGCCGCGAGATGGTCTTTGTAGATACGCGTTGGTTTGTCAGTATACAACGCGTTTCTTCTTCAAGTTTGATAACACCACGATATAATATCTGTAATATATCATATATATGAAGTGAGATGATGTCGAATTCTATCTGGAAACAACTGCATATAGATACATCGTAAAGACGAGTCCATCTTAGTCAGACTATATAAGAGGCAATTGTGTGTAACATTAAGCAGATATAGCAGCTCCCTTCTCTCTACTAGTGCCCATCAAGGTGCCCTCATTGAGAAAATTCCGACCATCGAGAGATCGGCACGTCCACGGTCTGACACCAGCTTCAGATCGGAACTCTCAGCTAGAATGAGAGAAAAAGAGAACCATTGACGGTGTCGCCGTCGCGCTACCGCGTCCTCACTGGGCAACTGAGCTGTGCAAAGACCAGGCAAACTGCCGCCTAGCAAAAGTACACGGGCGCGTCTCAGTCCTGAGTTAGTGGCGATATGTAGGTACGAGTGGATAGCAAACAAAGCTACATATACGAGAAAAAGGGCCACATAGACCTACAACATGTCCCTGCATATGTGAAGTAGCTGTATCTAAACACGACTACTACCAAAGTGCGAGAAGTAATGGATACAGCACGACTAAAACTAGAACACTTCACGAACTTAAACATATCCATTACTGTATGTAGTCTTGGAGTAGCCAGACCCTGCCTCCCAATGAGGGGGGAATCCCTGTCTGTCAGTTTTTTAAACCAACTTCTCGCCCTTTTCCCAACCTGCCGTCTGATCGGGGACGAGCTTAGTTCGTTATCCCCGGTCGATCGGATCCTCTTGACAAGGGTAGGGGGGTTGAGAGACTAGATAGCCCAAACTGAGACATGCACAAGTAGACATTTGTGTGAGACTTGGATCAGGGCCCGGATTGCTTCCGTGGATGCCGCGGAGAATGGAGGGCTGGCTATTCGAGTAGGCTCAAGATGTGTTTCTAGTATTGGCTGCCTCCAAATGATGAACTGCAGAGAATTTTCATTTTTTCTTCTTCTCATCGCATCTCATTGTGAATGCAGTTCTAGAGAAGCTGTATATGGACGGAGTCGCCTATGAGTATGTGTAGATACGATGAAAGCCACATATATGTACATATCCTGCGTTGAATTTGAGATTCTCTTGCCGCAACTACCGTCAAAATCTCAGCAAGAGACTCCACGCCTGTATATTTCTTACCAATTGGTTCAGTTCTCTGTCACTCTATTGGGCAACACAAGGTTCTACTATTCAGACCTGGTGTGTCTGTACTACAGGCAATCGGGCCATCTACACGTGGCGCAAGAACATGGTGCATGCCGTGTGAAAGGTTGGCTCTGAAGAATGCAAAAGTTGGTATCCATGGCTACGCTCCATGGTGAACAGAGCTTCATAATTCCTGGGGAGACACAAAAGAATACGTATATATAGGCATGTATAAGAAGCCGTAAATGAATACGTATATAAGTGGAAGAATCCGCGCATTCGCGTAAGGATCTCTCCAGACGCGATATACGATGGCTGGCATAGATTCTCGCGACTGAGATTGAGATTTCTGTTGCTGAACACGTCACAGGAATTGCACTGATAAAGGGAACCGCGAGAACTACGTTTGTATTGCATGTGAAGAGGGAAGAGATAAAGATAGAGACATGTATGGCATTCGACTCAACACGCTCTGTATCACATAGTACGGCAATACGGGGCGGTGATGCCTCGTATGGAGGAAATTCTAACGCAGTGTAATAGTGAATGTTGCTGAACGCTGCTATGCTATACCGCCGTAGCTATAACTTTGAGAACCATCTTTTCCTGGATCGTGTGCGAAAGTTGTGTCGATATCTAATACAGAATACACTTTAGTATCTAGCCACGGTGTACTCGTGACATACTTGTGAAGGACATGTCACCACCAGAGGCACGCCAATGACGACTGTAGATCCAAATAAAAGTCAATAATTGTGACAAACTCTTTCTGATCTTTTCCCCGGTCCCATGAGGCCTCTTTGCCTGGCATTACGCATCCTCGTACGAAGCCCTCCGTATAACATATATAGGCCCTACCCTACAGGCATAGACGATGCTCCAGATTTTGCATGATGGCACGCATTTCATTGCGTTTTCTTGGGAGAGTTCAAGCTTCCGGCTCATTTTCTCTCCATTGTCGTTATACTTGGTCATCCTCACGTCCACACACATGTGGGTAGGTCCAATGGTGGCAAACATGGCTCGACGAAAGCAGGTCCCAGCTACTGTATCATGACAACATCCATTACCACATTGTGCAGAACAAGTACACACTCCACCACCAAATCCACAATGCTGCATAAACACATCTAATTACGGCAAACGTGACGTCGTCTAGGTGATGCTCGAACCCAGACCGCTGGGCACCGGACAAGATGTGCTTGCCAGCGATTGGCTCGCCGCCGTGAAGCTTCGGACATCAACTTGTTTTAGGTGGTCCCGAGTCCGAGCCGTGCCGCGCCGCTGCTAGACAGGATTTGATACACGAGCCGTGGCACAATTTCCGCAATGGCAGCGAATTGAATTGCAAAGAAGATGAATTGGCCTCTTTATTCGACGAAGCCGAGAGACAAATGAAACAGAATTGATTACAGGATTACACGCAATGTTCTACTCGTGACCGTTAAGACGACTGGAGGTGGCGCCATGTGCTACGGACGGAGCGGCATATTGGGCTGTGGAAGAAGCAGAAGCAGAAGCAGAAGCAGAAGCAGAAGCAGAAGCAGAAGCTGTGCAACACACGCAGAAGCTGTGCAACACACGCAGAGGCGCGCATATACGGGAGGCGTAACGCCTCACGGTGAGTTGTACAGCCTCGAGATGATGAAGATTCATGACGTTGAGAGTTCAAAGAGCCTGATTTCTTGGGCATCTTGGGGTGATTTGCATTATGCGGTGTTGTGTGAGTGGTACGCGCCTGGTACTTGTCTCAGGCTGTGTCTGGGCGTAAGGGTGACAGGTACTGATTTGGTACAGACAGACGTGGCGCTTGCGACGTGGCGGAACTAGCCATTAAGGTGCCAACCTGACAAGATCAGCCTCGTTTAGCGGGAGATCGGGGGATTGCTGGCACTGACAAGCTGTTGCTGTCGTCAACCATCCCATCTGCTGTATCTTGGTTTGAGTCTGCCTTGGGCGGTGAGTTGATGCCCGTTTGTGCCGTCTTGTCCTTTGTTGCCTTGCCTTGTCATTGTCACTGTCGACGCACTTCACTTGCATGAAGCAAGGTACAATGCATGCATCATGCATAGGACACGCTGATACCTGATAACCTGATACTACGAGTCCACAAGGGAGAGAGAGAGACCCGAGTCAATGGCTACGGTTAGCAGACAAAGTTGCCCAAGAGCCAGCCCGAGACGTTCGAATCAGGGATGGCCCTGGCCCCCCCAATAGATCCCATCTCGGCGATTCGCATCGCCTTCCCCGGCCCACCGAAGCCATCCATGGATCCCTCAGCTGGTGCTAGCTTGAGTGCTAGCAGATTCTGCTTAGCTGGGACCTTGTGGAGGTTGATCCAGCGCTGTTCTGGAGCTGTAGGTCTCAGCTGCGGGTTGCAGACAGGTCGCCGTAGCTGGGACGATACACGATGCAGCCATGACGCCCGCGCGGAGGGCGCATGTACATGCTCTGACGGAGCGACCTGTTGGGTACGCCGGAGGAGAGTCCGCCAGGATGGGGGCCGTGATGCAAAGTGCTTGCCTTTCCATTGGGTCCGAGGCTGTGCGGAATCGCATTTGATCTTATCGTGTTCCGCCTCCATCGTCGACGTCGACTTCGACTTGGAACCTCTCGCATCTTACCTCCAGAAACCGCAGCCTCCTATCCAGCACATCCGCTCGCTGCATCCCCTGAGACGAGATGCCGTGTCGGCTGTAAACAAAAAGTCAGCATTGGGCCTCAAACATGTGCCAGCTCGCCAGCCTGCAGCCTGAAGCTCCACCAACTGAGCTTTGCTGGCCGTTTCTGTGACCTCGTGGGGAACGAGCAAGGGGGAAGAAAAAAAAAGAGGACAGGAGAGAAAGTGGTTGCTTTGCAATATACAGACAACAGGTGTCGACCAGCACCAGCGCATCGTCTCGTCCGCCTCGCCCAACACGACACCGGGCACCCCCTTCTCTTGGTTTCTTCTTCTTCTTCTTTGTTTTTCCTTTTTGGCGCATCGAAACTTGCTTGGGCCAAGAGCCCGAGGCCAGCACGGGAGGCATCCAGGTTGCGCTTGGGCCGTCGCAACGGTCAACAGAGCCAGACGAGGAGAGAGAGAAGAGGGCATCTGGGCTTTTACCGCCAGTTCTGGATATTGGGTTGGGCCTGAAAAAGGAATAATAACCGCTGCAATTTCGCCCACCAGTCCATTCGTTTCTCCATTCCACTCATCTATTCATCCATTCATTCAATTATTCAATCGATCAATCATCCATTCATCAACCGAGCCCATCAGATGACACCGGCCCCAAACCAAGCTGGATCAATTCAATCTCTTTGTTCCCCCCTGTTCTTGCGCTGACGAGCCACTGGGACCGGCCACTATAAACGCTACGGAATCCCAGACTCAGTTGCGCGGAAAAGACGTGCGGTGCCGCGCTTGCGCACTCCAGCCCCCCATTTTCCATTTTCCAGCCGGTTTCCCCCTGCCACCAGCTTTTTTGACATCACCGCCCTGGCTCTTTCGCGCCTCTGCCTCTGCTCTGCTTCTGCTTTGAGCTGAGCCAGCCTCTTCCCAACTCCTGCGGGCAATTGGGTCTTCTGCCGCCTTTCGCTGCACGATTCACCTGCTTGCATATCGCGTCCGCCTTCTTACCCTTGACTCTCGCAACTTTGTCTCGAAAATCCTAGCGTCTGCGCTTATCAATACTCCCCTCTCGGGTTTCTTTTGGCGCAAATCACCTCATTGCTGGTTACAGTCTGGATAGCACCAAATTTTTACTACTTCCAATACCTTAATTTTTCATTGCTCTTGCTGAAGGCGCTCGCTTCTAGGGCTCTTTGGCTTGTTGGCTACGGCACCCAATTCCTCTCCGAATCTCAACCCTGCAGTGGCATCCATCAACGACCGCGCGCCCTTCTGGATTTCTCCCTCTCCTCCTAACATCACCGCCGGTTAGCCTGGCGGTGATCAACCCCGTTCAACTTGTCTTCCCTCCCCCCTACGCTAGGAGGCGCCGCAGACTTGTCCCAACGACCTTCCCCCGTTTCTAACGACCGTTACGCGACCCACGAGAACACGCCTCCACCATCGCAACGCCAGCAGCAACATCCTCTGTCGCAGACTGCACAAGAGCCTCCAAGCAGGCTCTCCACCCCGTCTTCACAGCGCAAATCTCTTCGCCGCACGCCGAAATTCGACTCTGCACCTGTACCCAATCACCAACCGGAGCGTCGGGTTCACATCGCCGCCGCCTCGGCTGGCTTCTACCCGAGCATTGTATCGCTTTCTCACGACTCCGAATCGTCTATAACTGGGCTTGGGTTGTCGCTGTTTGACGAGTCCAACGAGGATAAGCGCCAGCGACCTCAAACCCAGGAGCCGCGTCACGAACGCTCTGGCTCTGCGGGAATCCAGAACCCACCGGCAAGACCTCAGCTCAGAGTCCCTCGTATTTCCAAGCATACTCACAACGCAATCCTCTTCGCTTTAGAGGAGGCTCTCCGTCAACCTCGCCCCTTCACAGCCGACGAAATCGAAGAGACTGCCAGCATGTCTGATCTCATGACTGGTGGCCTTCCTGCCACGTCTAATGGCACGGCCCTTGGCCCTGGTCGCATGCCAGCCGCTGCTCCCGCGCCGACGAGCTCGCCATCAGGCATTAAAGGTCCTAGGGCGATCATGCAGGAGCGAGCAGCGAGAGAAGCGCGCCAGAGAGCGGAAGCACGGCAGAGAGCTGAAGTTGAGCAGCAGGCATTGGAGAAGAGCCGTGCGGAACAAGAGGCGCGAGTGCAGCAGGAGACGGAGCGTCGCAATGCAGAGCGGCGCGCTGCTGGCGTTGCTGCTGGCCAAGGCATTAATGCCGAAGCTCAGCATTCTACTAATCCTTCACACCTAGACCAGTCACAAGCTCCGCGAGCGAATGTCGCGCCTAACCAGACCCTACCACCACAGCAGCGTCCGGCTCAGATGGCGGGTAACCAGCAGCACCATTCTCCTCCCCAGGCTTTCCCAGCCGGGGGCTCCTCATCGCAGCAGCCTGCACCTGGAACACTTGCCAGCGATGCGGCAAGCGATCCCACCAAGCCACGCAACTCGTTTCCCCATGCCTTTGAGCGATGGGAAACGTTGTCTGCTCACTGGGAGGGACTGACGAGCTACTGGATCCGCAAGCTTGAGCAAAACAAGGATGACATCAATCGCGATCCCATGAGCCAGCAGCTGGCGCGACAGGTTACGGATCTGTCGGCGGCTGGCGCCAACCTTTTTCACGCCGTAGTGGAGCTCCAACGCCTGCGAGCCAGCTCCGAGAGGAAATTTCAAAGGTGGTTCTTTGAAACTAGATCCGAATTGGAGCGCGCCCACGAGGTGAATGCCATGCTGGAGGCAGCTCTCGAAAAGGAGAGGAGGGACCGTGAGCAAGCAATCCGCGATGCTGTCGAGCACGAGCGCGGAGTGTCCAAGACTCAGAAGCAGCTGGTGGAGATGAGAAAGGAGCTTGCCATCTCAAAGGAAGAAGCCCGCCGGGCTTGGGAGGAACTTGGACGTCGTGAACAAGAGGAGCGTGATAGGACGCTGTCTCTCCAGTCAGGGCATCCCACGGTCGTGGGCGGAGTTCAGGTAGTGCCAATGACCCATGGCGGCGGCCCCAGTCGACACAGCAGCACCAGGGAGCAAGGAAGCTACCAGTCTGATTATCAACGACCATCTTATTCCATTGAGCAGCAGGCCCAGGGCCAAGGACAGACCACCGCAGGAAGCAGCAGCTCCGGACAAGGACAATACCGATCTGGCCACCAGGAAGAACCGAGCCGTCGTGCAGGCGCTGGCTCCGAGGGCGGTTACAGCGAAGGTGAGTACCTTATCGATGCGCAGGGAAACTTCATCCTAGACGGGGACGGACTTAGAATTCCCTTCGCTGCGCCGCCCTCAACGTACACAGGTTCTGATTTGGATCCAGAAGACTACGACACCCCGGCCACGACAAACCCCAGCGGTGCGAACATGCCCTCGTCAACATCCGCCCCGCAAAGCCAATGGACCGGTGCCTATTCGAACCCTCAGGATTATTCCGGCCAGGGCTATGGGAATGCTGGATGGGAAGCGGTGCCTCGGCATCATCACCCTACTCGACTGAGCGACGTTATGGAGGAAGAGGATGAGAGAAGTCGGACCAGCGCCAGCCACAGCCGAATTTAGGAGATTGACTGACGCCATAGCCTCCTTTCTTCTCTCTCCACCGCATCATCATACACACCTAAATTCCTTCTAGCGTTGGATAATTTTCGAAACGAACTTTGTTACATAGGAGCGCAGTTGACCTTGTTACGACTACGAAGCCTTCGAGGCGCACACATTTGCATTTTGAACAGACGAGGGCTATGGCTTCGTGCTTTGTCCCGTCCATTTCTCAAATTCGCCACTACCTCCTTCTTATCCTTTTAACCGTTAATTAAGGCATAATTTCTTGGGATGAAAAAGACTCGTCACATTTGAATTCGGTTCATGACTGCTTTTTTTTCTTCCCTGGGCATAACTTTGCGACACATATGACAGTTTTCGTCCCCTCAAGCTAAGCATCAGCACCTTAGAGCAAGAAAAAAGCCTTGGAACCTGTTGGTTGATACACCACTTTTGATGATATGCTGCGTTGACTCTGCATTCTGCATTATTCTTTTTTTCTGGGATGGAAGCTCCTCTTTCGCCCCATGAACTTTTTTGTTTTTATTATTTTTCTTTCCTAGCCGGAAGAGTGTACGTGTTTTGTTTGAGCTTATTACTTTTTCTTTCTTGATTTACCGATAGATGAAAGATCGATGGGGTCGTTTTTTCTTTAATGTTTCCTGCTGGAAATTCCCTTTGCTTGCTCGTTTGCTCAAGCGGCGGAGTTTGAGGAGAAATCAAAAACCGTTGGGGGAACCGTTTTTGGGAGAGAGAGATGATGTTGTGCGGAGAGAGAGACTTTTGAAGATGGGAGAGAGAGAATGAGAGGAGAATTTTGGGGGGGAGGGGGAAAGGAGTTGGGGCGTGTCTTTTCGCCTGAAAGTGTATTCAATGTAAATGCCTAACGTTTATTCTTACAGGATATGATTATTCTTTTTTATATTTTGAACTTTTTGAGTCGTGCGTGTGTATGTGTGTTTGATGTAAATGATGATGTGTTCATTACACCTCTCTAGATTGGTGATATGTGTCGATGTGAAGAGAACTGGTGAGTGACAAGGGGATGTAAATATGATGGTGGCTCGAAAGCCGAAGCATCGACGAGATTCATACTCAAAGGGCATGGTATCATAAAAAACAAGTAGAAATCTAAATCCCATCTATATATGACACTATTATAAAACTAAGCCATAGTATAATGTCTTTCTTTTTCTTCACAAAATGTACACATGCCGCAAACACACCCATAGGCGTTAAAAATAATAATCAAGAAAAAAAGAAAAAAAGGAGGCTCATCAGCTTTCACTCTCCCCCTTGGCGGCCTTCTTCCCCTTTGACCGCTTCCTCTTCTTCCTCGTCCCATCAACATCGCCAATAATGTTGCTCTCTCCCTCGCCCTCCGCAGCTTTTGACTTGCTCTTCTTCTCCCGCCTCCTCTTCTCCTTCGGATCCTCCTCCTGTTCGCCGTCCTCCTTCACAACCACCCGCTCAAACCCATACGTCGGGCCCGTGTGCTCAAACTCGCCGCCAAATACGTCCCTCCGCCACTGGCGCAAACGAGCCTTCTTGCCCAGGTGCTTCCTATCCTTGCGCTTCTTCTCCACGTCACGAAACGTGGCGAGCTTCTTCAGCCCGGCAAACTCGTTGAGCACCTTGTCTGACGGCGCGAGCAAAATGTCGCGTGCCGTCAGGCCAAAGGCCTGTGGAGAGGTCTCGCGGTACCGGAAGCCGCCGGAGCCTTCGCCCTTGAGCACGTCGTGGTCTGTGAGGTGCATCTTGGCGTCGACGAGGGCCTCGAGCTTTGTGCGTTCTTGACGGGCCTTCTTCTGCGATTCTTGACGGGCCTTTTTGTGATCTGATGACTTGAGCTTCTTGGCGGATGGTTCGTCTTCGTCGTCATCATCGCCATCTTGGGCTTCGTCGTCTGATAGAGCAATCTTTGGCTTTTCGTCGCCGGCCTCGAAATCAGGGATAATGTCGTTGATATCGATGTCGTCGTCCCACTTGGGCTTCTTAGGGGCCTTCTTCTTGCTCTTCTTGCTACCATCTTCCTCATCGACATCCATCTCGTCGTCGTCATCTGAAGCTACATTGGCTTCGTTGATGGCGTAGTAACCCTCGTCGAACCACTTCTTCATCTCACCCTCCCACTTATCGTTCTCCCAAGCGTCATCCAGGAACTTCATCCACTGCTCATCCGTCAACTCCTTGCCAAACGCTCCGGCCGCCTGCTTAATCTTGCGAAGCTTGCCCTCGGTTTCCTCAAGCTTCAGTTTTCGTAGCCGGGCCTTGTCTTCACGGAGTTGCTCCTTCTCTGCCTCCTTCTTCTCACGCTCAAGCTCTCTCTGTCGCTTTCTGCCAGTCTTTTCCTCTCGTCTGACGGATCGTGCAGCCGCAAAGTCTCTGGCATATGATTTTAGAATTTCATTGCTCTTTTCTGGATCCTCGAATCGCAGATTGTAGGCCTGCTCGAACTCTTCCGCCCGGTTGTCTTCTTCTCCGTCGTCGGACTCAAAAGCCTCCCATCTTGAGCCTTCCTCATTCACCCAAGCTCTAGCGGCCATGAAATTTGATAGGAAGGTTTCAGGATCCCTGTCTGCATTGTTCACATCGACTTCGGAGAGCTTCACGGCCTTTGCCCTAGAGGGGTGTAGACCGTTTGAATCTGTCTGTGCTGGCTCTTTCCGCTTAATGAAGCCGTCCTCATCTTCGTCATCCTCATCTGAGTCTTCACCCTTGGCGGCGTCGATCTCGGACAGAAGGGACTTTTTAATTGCGTCCTGCTCTTGCTGGTATGTCTTTGGTGCCTCCTCTTCGTCATCTGAGCCACCAATGTCGCCTCTCAAGAGTTTCTCTCGCTGATAATCGCGAAGGAAAACTGGCTTTTCCTTCTTCTCTTTGGTCGTTGCTTCGGCGTTCTCGTCTTCGGGCTGATAGAAAGTAATATCCTTGTCGTAGACACGGGGGTCTTTGTTCCGAATGGCTTGTAGCGTGGCCGAGATTTGAGCGTCTAGATCTTCGGTTGCAAGGAAGCCATCTTCGTCTTCTGTCTCATCGGTAGAAGATGAATCATCATTCTCCTCTTCCCTCTTGATCTTCTCTTCCACTTGTATATGTTAGAGGGAAGAGCACATTTGCATTGGATGGGAAAGTCTAATTGGAACCTACATCTTTGCTTCTCTTCTCGTTTCTTGTTATGCTCGAAGCGGCGTGCATATTCCTCATTCACCTTGAAGCTTGAGCTTCCAATTGCTGCTCCATCATCTGATTCTGAGTCGCTGTCGTCGAGGAGCTTTCGTTTGTTTGGATTGGACGGCTTGTCCTTTGATGCCGCCGCGTGTGGCCCGGCCATTTTGACGACTGTCTCAATCCTCAAATTCCCGTTGGATTGAGAATCTGCACAGAGTTGTCGACGCTGGCGACGAGGTGTAAATGCAAAACAAAAATTGCTTGAATCTTCAACAAGATTCGCGCCTGCAGCAGAAACTAGTCCCATACCAACTTTTTTTTTCTGCCGGCAGATCAGGCCCAAAAAGTTTGGCGGGGAGTGGCCGGGCATAGGCGTAACGTTTGGCCGAGGCTGCCCCGCCGAGGGCGCAGCAAAGCTCGGAACTCTTAAGCGGTTGCCGCACAGGGTAAAGAGTACTCAGTTTGGCGAAGTAGTCGCCGTGCTACTATAAGTACTCTCTACCTTTCAGGCAGCTCACCCTTTGTACCCAGCAATGGTGGCTGGTGCGCAGGCTGGTTCGCAGGGACCTCGTCATCGTTGCGCCTCTTTGCCATGCAACCGGTACTTTGGTACCCACTGGAATTTGCTTGCTGGAAGCAGCGCCATCTTCGCGCATTACTGGCAGCACTGTGTCTGTACTCGTACATGCAAAGAACTCGCCCGCAGCTGAGAGGCAGCAATAATCAATAATCCACCAGCCCACGCACATCGCCTGGCAAATCTGTACTCTTCTGCACCTCCAAGAGGAGTCGCTTTTGCCGTATCTCCAAAGTCGCAAGCAGACGCCGCCGAAACGAGCCGGTAAAGATGGCGGAAGCTCCCAAACCCAGCAGCAGCGTCAAGCTGGTGCTCCTCGGTGAAGCCGCAGTCGGAAAGGTCGCCAATCCTCGCCTGTCACTTTCGATTGCTCTGTGGTAGAACAGCATTATTGACTTGTGCTCGCAGTCGTCCCTCGTCTTGCGATTCGTCAACAACGACTTCCAAGAGAACAAGGAGCCGACTATTGGTGGTAAGCCATGCCTCCCCCGGCCCTCCCGCCAGCCCTCCCGCTCTCGTCATCAGCTAAACGGTGCCTCGCAGCGGCGTTCCTGACGCAAAAATGCAACCTGCCCACCCGAACCATCAAGTTTGAGATCTGGGATACCGCTGGTCAAGAGCGATTTGCCTCTCTGGCGCCCATGTACTACAGAAACGCCCAGGCCGCCCTTGTCGTCTACGACATCACCAAGCCCACATCCCTCGTCAAGGCCAGACACTGGGTCGCCGAGCTCCAACGACAAGCCTCGCCCGGCATCGTCATCGCCTTGGTAGGAAACAAGCTAGATTTGGCTGGCGAATCAAATGGTGCAAGCGAGGAAGCCGAGGGCGGGGAAGACGGCGATGCCCGCAAAGTGTCAACAGAGGAAGCCCAGTCGTATGCTGAAGAGGAGAGCCTGTTGTTTTTCGAGACGAGTGCAAAGACGGGCCACAATGTTACCGAAGTCTTCACAGCTATTGCAAATGCGATCCCCGAGACGTCTCTCAAGAGTGCTAGGGGAGCCGGCGCAGCGGGCACGGCTAACAGGGCTGGAGACGAGCAGAGGGTAAACCTATCAGGACCAAGGGATGCCGGAGCAAAGGATGGATGTGCCTGTTAGATGGGAGATGTTTGAATTGTTATACAAGGTACAAGCACCATGTTGTCGGTTGCTACCGCTGCTGCGCTACCCGTCAGATGAGGTCGGATTTGTTATGGCATGTCATTCGGGAGTCAGAGTCTTGCGTTCCAGGAGTCATTCGCGTGTTATAGTTTTGTGCGCCATATCTTTTCCATATTATTTAGACGTCCAGTTTCTGCTACAATAGTACCTCGCCAACGTCTGACTTTTGGTGTGGCCAAGCTGGGAGCCAGTGTTTCTGTAGCATTGCATTAGGACCAGGAGCTGTAAGTGCTCTATTAAATTACTAGGCAGTCCCTCTGAGGTGTAAATGTATCCTCATCTTTGGCCGATGCTACCTTGTCGACCTCCATATCATACCAATGCCTTTTCAATACTGGTGATGTTGAGATCTTATGTACTTGCTGATATTTGCCGTACACTGATTCGCCGAGGCTCCAGGCTCAGGCTGCAATTGGCTATTTCGACCACCTTAATTGGTCACCTGTTGGCCCCTCAAAGTCTCTCAGAAAAAGGCAAAAGCTGTGTAAAAGCGAAGCAGCATAATAGACATCTACAATTATGTTATCACCTAAATTACTACATAAATGACCTTTCTGGTACTTAAACCTAAGGCTGCTATTAAAGTGTAACCTCAGCCCGGCTTCGTTGCGCTTCTCAGAGAAGCAGGCCGGCACGTGACGCCCTGATCGCTGCTAGCGGCTGCTTGTCGTAACTCGCCGTCCGCTGTCAGATCCACTTCTTTTTTTCGAAGCGCGTCAAACTCCTCACAATCTCAGATCTTGCACCAGAACTTGTTCATAGGGGTTGACCGATTGCTGACTTGCGACTGTGGCCCGGTGCTGAATGATTTGTGGTGCCGCGGCTCATTGAGGTCACGCCGTGACGTGGCCCTTCTCTGCTTCTTCCGGGACCTTCTTCGATCTGCATCTGGGATCCTTGGGCCTTTTCTCTAGAAACCTCATGGTCGTCAAGCGCAGATAGACCTGGTGCTGGCGACATGGCCCTGTCCATTTCCGAGGCTCAGGCTGAGCTGATCAAGTACGTTTTTCTTCTTCTTCTTCTTTTTCTCCGCTTGGTTGAGTTCCCGCTGTGCAATGCAAGATACTGACTGGGCACGCAGCTCGTTGGCTCCCGACGATATCCCACACAAACTACGATGCGCCAACTGCAGCAAGCTGGCTGTCAACGCCCTACGGCTGCCTTGTTGTGAACAGGCCATCTGCGAAACATGTACGTTCGTTTGGTCGAACTCTGTTGTTGACCAAGGCTCTTTGGGATCAGCTCTAATCGTGGATAGGCCACTCGAACCTCCCCCAGTCGTGCCCCGTTTGCGAGCATTCTCCGTTATCCGCTGCGGATTGTAACCCCAACAAGTCGCTGCGTACTACTATAAGAGTATTCCTGCGCACAGCGGAGAAGAAGCGAGAGGCATCTCGGCCAAAGGAATCCAATGACTCTACACCTCCGACACCGGTCGATGCACCGAAACCATTGCTACCCGACGAAGGAGCCTCAGCCTCTGTAGAAGGGCCGGCCGAGAAGACAGTAGATGCCAGTGGAGAAGCGCCTGCACAAGATACGGCGCCGCAGCAGGCTAATGAGCCAGCCACTGGCCACGAAGAGGAGAAACAGGTATGGGCTTTACCGTTGATCAGCCAACCGAACCCGCGATCAGTATACTAATCTATCGCATCGCCTGCAGCAGGAGACGGCACTAAATAGCACGGAAGAGCCCTTGAAAGAGCAACCGATTGCTGCTACTGAAGCTCAGGAAAGCGAGGCCCCCGCAGATGAAGACGATGGCACGGCCAACAGTCAAGAGCAAACCGCGGTTGCTGAGGGTGAGGATGGTGCTGACCAAACCGGCAACGACCAAGAGCAATATGGTGCATCTGATGCAGCGAATGGTGGATTTCAACAGAATATGATGTTTCCTGGTGGAGATTTCAACCAAATGCAAATGATGATGGCCATGCAAAATGGAATGGGACCCAATTCCTTTGGTGGGTTTCCTATGATGGGTAAGGCTCCTCACCGTCCTGGCTTTCCCATTTGAAGCACTGTTCCAAGTTACTAACCACTCAGCAGGCATGCCGGGAATGGGCATGGACCCGATGCAGAACATGTACATGAACGGAGGCTTTCAAGGCATGGGCATGAACGGCATGGGGGGCTTTGGAGGAGGATTTGGACAAGGCTCCAATGATAACTGGAACGGTGCACAGCAGTCATGGAATTTCGACCAAAATAATTACAATCAAAATGGCCCAGGCATGGGAACTGGTGACTTTGGGAATTTTAACTCAGGATTCCAGACAGGATACAATCAAGGTAATTATGGCCACTTCAATGATTATCGTCGCAACAACTACGGTCGTGGCCGTGGGCGCGGCCGCGGATTCTATGGGGGGTATGGCCGGGGTGGCTACCACCAACAAGGCGGCGCCATGAACTATCATGACCAGGGCCAATATTCCCAGTACAACCAAGGACAAGGGGCAGCTGCCTTTCAAGGCCAAGGTGACGCTGGGCAGCAGCTGAATTCGACGGCGGCAAGTGCTCAGGCTGACGAGAATGCCAACGAAGGCGCAAGCCAGGCCAAGGCATCGGATGCCCAAGGTACTGACGGGTCTAAACAAGATCCCTCCGAAGCTGCATCTCGTGAGACCCTAGGCAATGAAGCTTTTCCCGCCGGCACCATGCGCCCGTCGACAGCCCAATCAGACGGATTTAGTATGCAGAACCGAAATGGCGTGGCGGCCATCCGCTCCATTTTGACGGCGCCGGATGCACCTATTAATGCCCCCAAGGGCCCCAAGGCCATGCGTCAAGGATTGCCCAATACTAGCCTGCTGAATCTGCGAGCCAGGGGTTTTCAAGTTGAAGATAGTGGCTTGCCGGTGCAAAAACCTGCTGCCGTCATATCGCAGCCGCCACAGGCATCACCGTCGAACCCAACTACTCAACCGGGCTCTAGAAGTAGTACCCCTAACCTTGACAAAGTGCGAGACCGTGATCCCCTTCGTGATCGCAGCAAAGAGCGGCCTAAAGATCACGATAAACGTGATAGAGGGGGAGCAACTGAGGACCTCAATGGCGCTCAGGAGAGAGACCGGGAGCGAGACCGAGTAGATCGCGACCGAGGCAGAGAGCCAGAGCGCTCCGGCTCGAGAATAAGTAGTAGAAGCCGAAGCCTAGATCGCAGCAGCCGCAGCCCAAGTCGCAGCCGT
Source organism: Trichoderma harzianum CBS 226.95 (assembly GCF_003025095.1). NCBI lineage: Eukaryota > Fungi > Ascomycota > Sordariomycetes > Hypocreales > Hypocreaceae > Trichoderma > Trichoderma harzianum. Next base: position 411,803 of record NW_020209259.1, read on the forward strand.
GGACATAGGGGCTCCCACAGGCGACAACGGCGTCAGCCTTCCGAGTCTGTAGGAGAGGAGGATAAAGATGACTCTTACCGTCGGAAGAAACACCGGAGCAGTAGAAGACATTACTACGACGAGGATGACGAACAGTCGTCTCAACGGCTAAGGGAGGATAAAGCAGTTGAACGGTCCAGATCGGCCTCTCCCGATGATGCCAAACGTTCCAGCCACCGCAGCCGCAAAGATAAGGAGAAGGACCGAGACTATGAGCGGCGCAAGGACAAGTACAGAGACGAAGAGGATGATCGCCAAAGATCGAACCACCGCTCATCTCATCGGGACCGGGGAGACTACGAGCACGCCTCCAGACGTCACGACAAGGAGAGAGAGCGCGACAAGGATAGCAGCAGTGGCCGCAAGGAAAAGGACCGCAAGGACCGATACCGAGATCGGGATCGAGAGCGAGATCGTGACCGGGACAGGGACCGAGACCGAGACCGAGACTACGGCAGCCGACACGGAAGTGGCAGTAGGAAGCACTCGGTTGATGGCACTGCCACTCCCAGCGGCGACAAGGGCTTTGACCCGCCAACGGGCCCGCGTGGCTTTGACATCAAGGGGGGCCCTCGAGGTACCGGGGCCGGTTCCGCCCCGCAGAAAGATGCGCATACTCTGGAAAGAGAAGCGCGGAATCGCGAACGTCTGCTGAAAGAAGCCCAGCGCATGGCCGGGCTCGCGGGGCTGGCGGGCTCGAAACGCAGCCGAGACGATGCCGATGACGGGGGCCGCAAGGGGCGACGCAGCCGGCGCAACGACATTGTCGACGGGGACGGCGAGGAGCGGATGCGGAGGCTGGAGGCTGAGAGGGAGGGAGGACGTTGGGGTTAGAAGCTCTTCTGGACGGAAACAAAACGCGGCGGAAGTCAGCCTGGCCCAGACGATAACAAGTTCTTGTTTGCGGATCGCATGGACTTTGCACAAGTATCGATGAAGAAAAGAAACTGAACGGCCAATCAGGAGGTTACGAGAGAGAGAGACTCGCTCAACTTGGCTGGACTTGAAATGACGATGGAGCAAATATCGACTCCAGATACAATTGGGAGCCCAAAGGCTAGCATGCGTTGTAAATACATACATATGTGGCACAAGAAATAGTCAACAGCTATTTTGCATTTTAACTCAATTTGTTTCAAGCATGTCGTGAAGACATATATAAGTATCAAAGTATTGGGTCAATATTTGTTCATGACCTGGCTGGGTTGAATATGTAATATTTCTCTCTCCTTCTAGGCTTTGTATTTTCGCCCCCCCTTCCAAAAAAGCAACGCCGGTTCGCATATATGATATATGTATAGCTAGAAGTGCTTAAAATGTAGCTCAAGTATATTCCAAGTTTTTTGCATGTCCATTCCTTTCAGTCATGGACCAACTACCGCCCTTTTTATTCGAATGTTGACAGCAATCCCATACACACTTACCACCCCCCTAGTATATACCCTGAGTGCGATATTGGAAAGTATCATACCTAATTTTGAGCACATTAGTCTTTCTTTTCTTTTCAAGCCAGAAAAAAGGGGAGATCTATATAACTCACAGTCGTGTGTAATAGCTGCCGTACGACTTGGCAATCAAGTCCGTCTCGACAAAGTTCTCCGCCTCGTCGGCACTGAGATGCAGCTGGAAGCGCTGGCGGAGCGTCGTCGTGGCGTGCGTGACGCCGACGGCGAAGCAAGGCATTTTCGAGTCCCGGCCCATCATGGCGACTAGGTCGATGATGTAGTCCGCTGACCGTCGGAGGGCTAAGAGAGGTTCGTTAGACTGAATTTGCCAAATATCTTGTTTTGATTTACAAAATGGAATCAACTTACCCTGAAAAGCTTGTTTACACAACTTCTTGTAATCGTCATAGTCTTGTGAGCCCACTCCTCCAAGGACCTCTACGTATTCGTGTGTGAGCTTAAAAGGCGCAGCCTCAAACCCAACCGATCCAGGAGAGTTGGAAAGCATGAATCCAAAGTCGATATGAATAATGTGGCCCTCGCTGTCAATCAGCACGTTGCCGTTATGCCGGTCTTTAAGCTGGAGGATGTAGGAGATGATGCTGTACGCTGCTAATGAACGTTTGAAAGCCTCAAGTCCAGCCTTGTAGGGCTTGCTGTCAGGCTGGCCAAAAGCCTTGATGAAGTGGTCCTTTAGCGTAGCGATTCGATGCCGGGGGTTATTTCCAGCCTCAATGGATGCGAGCGTAAGACTTCGCTTGAGCGAGTGCAGGGACACACCGTTGGCGATCGTTTCGATTAGGCCAGACGACTCTCCGGTGACGAGAATGCGCATCAACTTGACCCAGACATCCACCTTTGCATCCACCCAAATCTTGTGACAGACATTGATGAGCTGGCATGCGAAAGCCTCTTGCCGCAAATCGGCACCCGTCTTTACAATGACGCTCACGAGATCCCAGTTCTTCATCCATCCGTAGGGCGACGACTTGCGAATTCGCTCCTTCTTGGCCTCCCAGGCTTCTCCAAAGACAGCCGCACTAGGGTCGTCGCGATCACCGCGGCGCTGGACGCCTCCCGTCTTGATGTCGTTTTCCATCCTTTCCCTGCCCGCGCTAGCGTTGATATTGGGATCAATTGGTGCCGCCTCTTCTTCGTCCAGATCCGGGTCTATGGCCTGTATGGCGCTGGCTGTGCTGGCCTTGGCCATGATGGTGTCAAACGTAGGGCCGTGCTCATCTGCGTCGAAGCTCTGCTCCTCGAGGCTTTGCATGCTCGCAATGATCTTGGCTCTAATCGCAGCCACTTCGTGTTTTGGTCGTTTGCCGCTCGTGGCCTCGAGCTGAGCCAGCATCTGCGACGCCGTCCTCATGTGCGTAGCCAATGCTGAGAAATCTGGCTGGTCGGCGCGAGCCATGTTGAGTGTCATCCGCCGCCGAGAGCCAGGACTGGGAGATCTAGAAGAATACGGCCCTGACGTCCGCGGCGTAATCGCATCTAGTGTTGTAGACGCGGTGGTTGCTCCGCTAGAGAATCGCTGGTCAGTAGAGTGCTTTGAGTGGTAGCCGATGGAGGAAGGCTCGTCATCGAAAGCCTTGAGGAGTGGCGAGCTTCCCAAATCGCCAGAAGTTGGTTCGAACACGCTGTCTATAATTGGCTCGGGAGGTGGAACGACCTGAGCGACCCTGGGTATTTCTGAAGAGAGGTCAAACAATCTTTTTGAGGGCCCGCTGCCGCCAAGGAGACTGGTCAACAGCCGCTGGTTATCCGGGACTTCTGGATCAAAGTTAAAGTCCTCTCTCAGCACCTCGATCATTAGTAAATATGGCACCTTCTCAGCGCTGTTCAGGACCGTTGCCTCGGCGGGATTGAGCCGAACAATTCGATGATGGCGACTCTTGCCCGGCGCCCCATCGATCAGCGTCGGCGGGCAAATAATGGGGATATCGATCTCGGCTGGCAAGTCTCTTCCAATCAGGGCCAACTCAGCTCGCAGAGCACTCATGCGGGCAGGTTTCGGCACAGCGACCAGTCGGTTGGAGATGCCTTCAAGGGCGGACAAGAATTGAGTTTGTGATCTGAAGTAATGTTGCCTCAGAAGCTGCGATTTCTGGGCTGGTGACAGGCTTGTAGCGCCCAAAGCCGATTTGAAGTGGTGAGAATGCCTTCTGTGGATGCCATCTGTGGGCCGTGGGTTCACCCCCGCAGAAACGGGAGTTGCTGGCCGGGATGGGCCTCTTGGGGATGGTAGAGGTAGAGATGCGGTGCTGAGCCTCGCTTCCAGGGATTTCATCTCCAGGGCAGACGGTCTTTTCGAGTCCGGGTTCAACGGTGAACGAGAGGCTGGTGCTTGGGAATTAACTCGTCGTGCTGAAGGTCGGCTGTCCAAGCTGTTATCGGATGCGCTCGGGGATAACGGCTCCTTGGCGCGCCGGGATTTCGAGATTGGACTGGTGACGGTGTTTGCCCTCGTGGGCTTTGTCGAGGAAGCCTTTGCCGTGGGCTTTGGGGTTTCGCTTCCGTCCGAATTATCCTCTGTAATGGGCTGCGGCTTTCGGGCCTGCGCGACTGCAAGGGGACCGGCCCATCTCGGTATCATTGGCAGGGCCACACTCGCAAGGACGAAGCTGGAGAGCACCGTGACGGGCAGGACGTTTTCCTTGATCTTGTGGTGCCGCGCAGTGTCTGCAAGTCCAAACACGATGTGCTGCACCTTGTTGTAGACTCGACGACATGTCTGAAAGGCATTAGACTGCGGATTTGACGACAAATCATGCAGATATGTCTGGAAGAGCCAAAACGTCTGTAGCAAGCAACCAGGTCAGCATTCCGGTGGGCGCGAACAAGCCTTGTGTCGTTTCCTCTCATGTCGCACTCGGCGACTTATTTGGCTATAGTATTTTTCGTAGTACGTACCAACAATGCGGCGGTTACAGATTCCTCGCATAGATCCAACAAGAACTCCTCCAGAGCCATTGACTCGTTGTCGACGCTTATGATGAGGTGGCATAACTGCGGCAGGAAGAACTCGATGTCCTCGTAGGGGAACTGTCGCAGCTTGTTGCACAGGACATAGTGAATGCCTACATGGTCGGCATAGCGGCTACGAGACAACAAAGGGCACGAGTTAGCTTATACACATAGAGGCTTTGCTACTGCTGAGCTGCTAGAGCTATGTAGAAGCTCTAGGACAAAGAAAGACAGCTACTTACGATAGGTAGGAGACGGAGAGGAAGGGATTCGCATTGAAGACGTCGGATTCGAGGAATCGCTGCAGCAAGTCCCACGACATTGGGTCACGCGAGGCAGCAAGAAGACGCTGAGGGATGAGAAGGATCGAATTGGCGGTTGCGATGGCGGTGCCTCATCTAGATGAGGGCGGAAGGCGAAGTAGGATTCAGCCGGTCTCGCATGGCTCTCGAAGCGGGGGATTGGAGACGGAAGCCAGCTCGTTGTTTGTATGGAACAGCGCGCATACAACTGGCAGCAGGGCAGATGTAAGAATCAAAGTCGAAGAGGGAGGGGAGAGTAGAGTTAAGTTGAGTAGAGTAAAAGCCTTGGCGTCGAGGCAGGCGGACGAGGCGGAGATCAATCAAAGTCCAAGTATTTGGTTTGGGTCTCGCACATACTTGGTGCAACACAATTGGAGGAGTGAGTGACCTGTCCACTTGTTACCGCTTTAGTGCCTGACGTTTCTGGCGGCTACCACATTCTACATAGGTCCAGTAGTTACATTAGTAGTAGCACTTGGCACCTCCAGCTGTTTTTTAGGGGTCCGCCAGGGGAGCTGCGTGTTTAAAGGCGTCTATTGGAAATGGTGGCACCGTTTCAATTCCTCTGGGTTTGCCGTATGACAACTTTTAGCCCGAGTTGGTAGGTGAGTTTGGCTGTGGGCGGGAACACGAAGAGTCCGCCCACACATTGCTGGAATCATGTACATGTAATCAATCAATCAATCAAATTAAATCAAACTGCTGGTACCTGGCTGATTTACAATTCAAAGCCCTTGCAATAGATTGGCCTGGTTGCTTAATTCCGTGAAACAGATTGGTAAATGGACTTTTCGGAGCCCGGAGTAAGGAAACTTTGCCCTCCGAAATCCTAGCCAGCTGCCTCTCGACTGGAATTGCAAGGAAATTTGTCCGCAGCCACTGAACTTTGCAAGCATCTCGCAACCCAGATTCGTGGTCATACGGAGCGCAGCAGTTCTCCGTCAAGCGGATGCGCACGCAATGTACTCAATTGTACGCGCATGCCATGTGCAGCAAGTACCTACCTAAAGTTGACCTGACTCTGCTGCACGCACTCCCGGCGGAGGCTGGCCAAAACCGTCCCCTGAACTCTTACTCGCTCACGATCTAGCACCACATAGGAGCCCAAACCCCAAGCCCATCCAATGCAATGCAGCTCATCTGATCTGGACCACCACCAGCAACATACTGTACACGTGCATAAACGGCGGCATTTCGTACGTCGCGTAGGATTTGGGTTCCAATTGCCTTGCGCATTAGCAGGCATAGAAGGATTCCCCATTGAGGCGCCGTTGTGGATAAAAAAACATTTCGAGGGCCGCAATACAACACGGATCATTGACAGCTCCGTTTCGCCGTCGCAACCAGCTTGTGAAACACAGCGGCTTCACCCGTCACAAGCCATCCGCTTCATCAGAAACTCCAACCTTGCAAAGGGGGGTATACTACGGTAAGGATACTGCAACATGCACGCTGCATGCATATTTCTGTCTTCTTCGTCTTAAGCTGGAAAATACTACTAGGCAGTGAAAGATGGAAGCTATTATAATAGTGGACATGTGGTGGTAAAAAAGAAAAAATGGTTACAGCACCAAGACACCTCACGTAGTTGTCGTGCGCATCTAGATAGAGAGCCTCACAACTACATGGCCATCTAGAGTTCCACCCCCCCGAATGTGTCCGTCCCCAACGCCGTTGTATGAAAATAACAATATGGTATGGTTTTTGCCAGTAAACGCCAGTCATCCCAATCTTCGTACCCGTCATCAAGCATGCGTGCTCAAGGTCATTGTACCTTCTTACGACGGCCACCTCTGCCTCGCTTCTTGGGCTCCTCCACCATCTCTTCGTCGGTTTCGCTCTCGGCCTTGGCCTTGGACTTGCTACCATCCTTCTCATTCTCCACGCGGCCGACAATCTCTCTAAGAAAGTCCCACTGCTCGTCGGCCTCCACCACCTGCTTCAACATGGACGCTGTCACTCTCTTAGAACCCTTGTCCTTGGCAACATCTGCGCTCTTTGTGACGAGCTGGATCATAAACAGCTCTAAAGCCTTACCCACAGCAATGGGCGTTTGCTGAGCGACTTTGCCTACTTCCTCGTCCGCTTGCATGATCCGCTTGATCCGGGCCGTCGGGAATTTTGTCCGGACAGGAGACGGCTCGACGGCTGGGGTAGGGGGCGGAGGCGCCACTACCTTTCGTGGCGGCATATCTGAGGATGAGGACGATGGAAGGCCAGAGCTTCCAAAAGATTGGTAAGGGTCGGTCGACGTGGATAATGGAGGCAGCGAAGGTCTGAAACCCCGTTCGTCGGGTCTGTACGATACGGGAGGTGCGGCGTTTTGATTTAGAGCCTCGAAGCCTTGCGCTCGCTGAGGTCGAGTCGGCGGCGGGAAATAGGGTTCGTGTTTAGGCTGGCCGGTGGGTGTTGCTACTGGGGTCTGTGGATAGGCGCCGTAGGGGGGAGGTACGTAGTAGGAGGAAGTGTCGGTTCGTATGGCTCCAAAGTGGTCGGCGGGAGGCTGTATTTTATATCCAGCCTGGCTGTGGCTTGCTGACTCTTGGAGTTGCTGAGGTGCGGCCTGGGTGGGGCTGCCCGAGAAAAACGACGACAGGTCCGGCGACCGTGGCGCGTAATTCGACGTTTCTTCGGCCGACATTGTTTTTTTTTTTCCAGCGGCTGTTTAGCGCTGCTTTAGTGCATCAACCTCGCCTGCTCAGGGCAGTGGCCTGCGCAAATCAGTGGCCCGGGAAACAATGGACCGGGCACCAGATTCTCCTCCGACAGGGAACCTTCGTCTCTTTTTCCTGTTTCTTCCCCAAATCCGTTCCCCTTGCAGCGACGTTTTTTCTGCAGCGGCGGCGCTAGTGCTGGCTGCAGCCGATTTTCAATGCAAAGCGGTCAATCCAATGAAATGACACGCTGCAGCAAGGTTGCTATGCTGATGCTGGGCTGATGCCGAACTCGCGGGGGGATAAACGACGGTGATGGCGATGCCTTTTCGCTGTTGGTTGAGCAGGGGCTGGGCAGAACCCAGACTAATGCACGGATGGATGGTCGATTACTTGTTCTCGTTGTCGCTTTCTCTTTTTCTCTCTCTTGACTCTTCGAAGTCGCATGCCTTCATTTAGTACTCAACTGACGGGTCGCTGGCAGACAGGAAGCGGAGGCGACGACGTTGGTGTGAGGGTGGGATGAAGCCAACTTATATCAGAAGGGTTCTTTTATTCAAAGCTAGACATCTAGCTATTGATGAGGAAAAAGACGGCTTGTTCTCAGTCGATGGTTTTGAGTCGCCTTTTGTTCTTGCCAAAGCCCCTTCTCTTCTCTTCCCTCTTTGTTTTGGTAACGCTCTCCCGGTTTTCGTTCTCGCTAGTGGGGAAAGGGAAGGCGTCTAGAAAGATCCTGCCAAGCAAGTCTTGTTGTGATTTATTTCTTTATTTCTCTTGGGAAATCAGATGCGCGATGTGAAACGCCGAGTGGCTTTGCGCAGTCAGACGTCTCGGCAAGATTTCAACCAAGAGGAGTGAGAGTGAGAGAAATATTCCGGGGCGATACAGTCATATGGCAACAGCTAATGAGATGCTACACCAAGGCCGGACAGCGAAATGTCACAGAACGGCTTTCGGTGACGGAGCGCTCACCGCGGACCAAAAGTGGAAATGGGGGTGGCTGCGATGCGGCGTTTGGCCCTTTGCGCGCATGAGATTGAATGTGCATACGGCCTTGGGGGCTTCGTGTGAGGGGTCAATTTTTTTTTTTTTTTGGCAGCGACAGCAGGGACTGGCCGGGCGTTTATATGTGCATCCGTTAGCATTGAGCCTGAGCTCGGCCTGCTGGGCTAATGGCCAAGTTGCACCAAATCGGGAGGGGGCGACAGCCACGAGGAGTTCGATTCGCAAACTGCACTGCTCGGAGCACACAAGAGGGAGGTCGAGGTAACCAACACCAACGCCAGCTGGACGCCCGCCCTAGGCTGAGCTACCGAGAACGGAGAACTGCCTTGGACGAGACTTGGAGCCGTGGCTGGTAGCACCGCTGATGACGGGTCTGAGAGAGGAGGGGAGGGGAGGGGGCGTGTCGCTATGAAGGTTGAACAGCCTCGAATATTTGTGGCTCACCTCACCACAGCATATTGGATCCAATCCAATGCCCTTTTCCCTCCTTCAGACAAAGAGGTTGAGGACGTGTGGCAGCGCATCTGGCGTGGGCGTGGCGTTGGGTCGATGCGGCTCTTGGATGACACTGACACGCCCATTCCATTTCCCATTCACCACGCAGCCTTGTTTGTCGTCATGCAACCGCGTTTGCATTTGCATTTGCACCTCTTCACGTCATGGCTACTGTCCAATACCTCGACCTACCGGCAGCCCGCGCGCTTTGCTTACTGCTACTTGTATATTGTTTGATTGTCCATATCTTTCCATCGTCAAAAGGCGCTTCTCCTGGCACGCAAGGGATGTGCGCATTCTCTCCGCCCATTGCCAGGCTCGCATCTCGCCCTTGGCCTGTCTTGACGCAAACCTGGCATGCGGACGAGCCTCGTCGCATCATCTCATCTCACCCAAGCGGACGTGTCCAATCAGTCCCAGCTAAAAGCTCAACTGTGCGTGGCTGGCGCTAAGCTGCCTGGAGCTGCCTAGAGACGATGCAGAACCCGCACCAGGCACCGAATCGCACCGTCGGTAAGCAAGCATTTCCTTGATCCCATTTTCAACCAACCACATCAACCATGTTCCTCTCCTCTTCCTTCTTCTCTTCCCCTGGCTGTGCGATGATAAAAACTAGTGAGCTTTAAATCTGAGCTGATCAGGAAATGACGAAGCCGAGCCCCCAGCGCTCTGGTTCCCGACTTTCCGTCTATTGGTCACCATGATTACATTGTTGAACTTGATCTAATCTGACAGCCTCCCATCCCACTTTACTTTGCCTGCCGGTGCTTTGTCGAACCGTTTTCTAATTTCCCCTACTATAGTCCGCAGTCCGTACAGCCGCTTCCTCCTCGTGCTGGACAGGAACAGCGACGCCACGGGCCATGCATGAATCGCACCGTCGAACCGCCGAGCTTCGATTTCAACCTTGCCGGCGCCCAGACGCCCCACGAAGTTTTCGATATCCGGTGCCAAGACTTCTTCTCCGCCGTAGGTGATGAAGTAGCCGCGCTCTGGGCTGGCTGCTTTCCACAGCTTGACGTCGTCACACCTTCCGGGCGACGCCATGCCACCATGTATCATTGTGTCTCCAGCGTATTGGTGCCCGTATTTCCAGAGGGTGCCTCTATTCAAATAGTCGACAGGGGAGGGGAAGTGGAGGCTCGAAGCCAACGTGATCCAAGGAGAGATGAGCATGGCCATTCGCGGTATGGCAAAGTCTGGTCGAAACCCCTCCGGGCTGCCCTTCCTGCCCAATTTAACTCGCATAGCCTGCTGGCTCTGCACCTGCATCCCAACCTCGAGCAGCATGCTGAGGATCAACGTGCCACCGGCAGAGTCTCCAGCAACACACACCTTGGAGGCATCCTTGGCCACCTCTAACACGTGCTTGTAGCCCTGGAGCGTCTGGAGAATCTGCGTAGGATAAATCTCGTCCGGAACTAGGCTGTAATCCAAGGCAAAGATGGCAGGGTTTTGGTACCCGGCATCAACTAATAGGCTATGCCATGCTAGAAGAAACTCAAAGTAGAAGTAGCTCGATCCCATGGCAAACCCGCCGCCTTGTCGTACATGCATGTGTTAGTGCACTCCGGCAACTCGCGTATGGAACAAGTCTTACCGTGGGCGTAGTAAATCACAATATCCGGCTCATCCTCGCCGCGCTGTTTGATCCAGATTCCCTTGACCTTGGCGTCTCCCTGCATACGGAACGTTAGCCAGGCACATGAAGTTTCAAAAGGGGGGTGTGTGAACCTCTCCAATAGTTTCTTCTTTCCAATAGACTGGAAAGTCTTTAAATCCATGTCTCTTCATGCGCCATCTCAAAAAGGGCAGCGCCACGTCCTTGGAAAAGAAGACCCTGCCGACGTTGGCTGGTATGCTGGCGAATGCATATCGCACGCACCGGATCACGACATCTTCGAAGATGGTAGAGCCTTTTAGGTACGAAGACTTGTGGGAGGCATAGCTCCTGCAATAGCGGTTCCACACGAACTGGATAGGAAGCGTGACCACTGTAACACGATAGTATTATTGTCAGATCAAATTTGTCTCAGATGTCGTGATTCCTCATGGGTGGCACCATGGTTTTTTGCTTATTAGATGAGGCGTGGCGTACATAGAAATGGGATGACCCTGAGGACGACGGCTGCGGTAGGGAAAAAGCCTGCTTGATAGAGGAGCTGTGGAGTGAGGTAGATACAGAAGACGAGGCAGTCGATGAGAGATACGGGTCCGAGGATCATGATGGCGGTGGGGTGCTCATAGCGGTTTATTATAACAAAGATTATTTGATTGCTTGGGTGGTCGGATTCAAATCATAAGGAGTAGTGAGTGAATGAACGAATGAGGCTAGAAACTGCCCCGAGTGCTCTGTAGGTGTTGGACAAAGAAAAAAAAGAAAAGAGAATAATAGAGAATAATAGGAACAAAAGGAAGAAAGATAATTCAGTATTCGAAGACGATAGTATACAAGAAAATGAGGAAAAGAAATAAAGAGAGTGAGTGAGTGAGAGAGTATGTGAAGAAAATGAATATGAAAGAACGAAGTAACAGCAATTAAAGGAAGCAAAAATTCGAGACAAGGACACCGACAACTTTAGGTAATATTCAACAAAAAAACACCGCCTTGCCAGGGCTCTAGAGGGGATGGGGGGCGCCGGCAGCGCAGATTACAGTAAAATCTGGGGTGATGCCTCTAATATTAAGGGTCAATCAAATCCTCCGAGTGGCTCACAAAGGCCCCCCCCCCCCCGCCCCGATTTGAGAAAGCCCCGGATCGGGCGTCCTATAACGGCAACTATTTGGGAATGTTTTGGCAAGGTTGTTGCTTTAATTTGCTTGCAAGACGTCGGTGGCTTAGGGTTGTATTTCAGAAGGGTGACTCGTTCAGTACATTTTCGTCTTGTAAGAGGCGCGAACGAAGGATTCTGCTTGAGGCGTGCGACTTTGGGATGGATATGGGGTGTGTTTGGGTAATTGTGTTGGGATACAAGGCTCTATTGCGAGTACGAGATTGCGAGGTGGTCTGGTGGCCATTACATAATACGGACACGAAGCTGGGCTGCTTGAGCGCTCGGCCTTCCCCTGTCAATCAGACTGGGCCCTTTTAGGCTCTCACCATCGCCGTGGCTTCGGATCAGTTTAAGCTGAGCATCTCAATCTGGAAACGATGGGGGATCAGAGCACCCTGCAGGCCATTGCGGACGCGCCGTTCCCCTTGACCGAGGTGGATAAATGGGTGCTGTCGCAGTCGGACGAGGACTACAAGCTTCACGATTGGGACGACCTCAAGCACATTATCGGTGTGTGGATTCACGCTCCTTTGGGCTTCAATTTGTCTATCAAGAAGGTGGCGATGGCATTGCTCATTCACGCTAACACGTGCTGAAAAGACACAAATCAACTTGAAATCTTGAAAAGAAAGCCCTCGGATCTTCGCCGTTACATTTCTTGGACTGCAGAGACCAAGGCCAAGTATGGCACCATAACTGAATACATCCTCCAGAACCGTCTGCCCAAGGCATGGGGGTTACCGCCGTTCACGCCCGAATCCCAAATTCCCTTTGCTGCTGCGTCGGACTACAAGGTCCTGCTGAATGATTGGCCTTATGGGTTGGCGCCTGGAATCACGCACATTGTTGTGTGGACTCGCACCCAGATTCCCACTGACCCTGAGTCGGGAGACTTGACGGTTGAGAGCAGAGCCCAAGTCGAGGCGTTTGTTAACGATTACTTCATTAAGAAACTCGGACTTGGAGGAGAGCATCAGGTGCTATGGTTCAAGAACTGGGTTGCCCTGCAGAGCGTGAGGACTCTGGAGCATTTTCACGTGCTGGTCCGCGATGTTGACGATGATATGCTGGAACGCTGGACGGGAGAGCGACCCCAACGTGGGTGAACAATGGTTTGATAGACCCTAGACACCTGTTTTCGCATAATTCCCCAGTCATTCGAATAGACCACCCCGAATAGATCCGTATATAGTATCTAAGCTGTCCTTCGTGATCGACGGTTCCCCTGCGGCGCAGCATTGCCGGCGTCGCCAGGATTTTGCATCTGGGCCATTGCATTCTTGCCCATGCCGAAGAGACCATAAGCCAGGTAGGCGCCGTAGGCAGGGACCACGGCAAATAAGAGCCAGCCCCATTTTCCAAAGAGGATGACGGAAATGATCGATGCCCATGTCACCCAGATGACATCAAACATGTACTCCGTCAAGCCGGCAGCCGCCAGGTCTTCTCCCGACGTCTTAAGAGCCCCCGTCGCAGCGTCGTATTTGGGTCGACCGGAAGATTCCAAGATGTATTCGCAGATGAAGCTCGGGACCGAGAGGAGACCGTAGACGAGGAGAGAGCGAGACCGGAGCAGGAAGTGGGAGAGCAGGAACAGCACGTGGACGACGAGGGATCCGATGTGCAGGTTGTTTAGAGACGCCGCGTTGGACTTTGCGCGGTCCTTTTTCGCTTTTTGGGCCATTGTTCGAATTGTTCAATCTGCTGTTGAATGGCGCAGGATTTTGCAACTGAAAGCTTTGGTGAAATCTGGTTTCTTCGACTGGTGGAGAGTTTACAAGGTTGCACCAGCTCCAAGCTTGGTGCAAAGAAGGCTGGGGTTTGGTTGTGGCGCCCTCGTGTGGCGGTATGTTGTCAACATGCTCGTTAGTGGGGGCTGACATCACCCGCCAACGATGCAGTGGCACGACGCAGGCGGGATACAGTGGGCTGGTCGCCTGGTTCTTTAGCGGGCTGCCCGCTATCCCTTCACTGGTGGCCCCTGTTGCTAGGCAATGGGCAGTACGTCGCGCCTGGGGCCAACCTAAACCACCACAACATCTGAACCTTGCGCGCCGCGACTCGGCCAAAAGTCACAAACCTTCACGCTCCCTTCCCTTTTACCTGCCCACTCGAACCCGAATCCAAGACGCTGTCCGCTGCCAGGCACCGAGAATCGCCTGTCAGAACTGCTTCAGCGCAGAGGCAGGCAAAACTCGCACCGGTTCAGGAGTCTGTTTCTCCTCGAAGCCGCTGTTCATCCCATTCACGCTCGCTAAGACCCGCCATTCCATTCCGCCCGCGGGACGTCTCTGCCGCCTTGTGACGCACGGCCGCTTGCAGCGCTCTTGTCTTTCCTGTATCGATATAGGAGAAGGAGGACGAGTGACTCGGGACTGCGGACGGAGCGCTCAGAGCCGTGTATATGCTTCACTACCGCCGATAATATCGTTGTTTATTCAAACCTCTTCGACTTGCGCCGACTGGCTGCCTCTGTCTCGAGCATTTCATACGCAACATATCTTGTCTACTATTTCGCCTTCTTTCTCGAGATCCTATAGCAACGGTTACTATCACGACGGTGCGGCACGACCTGTCCGAGAATTATAACGGCCCGGTGTTGCCCCTCGTCATTTTGGTATTCTAAAGTCGACAAGCGTCTCATGGCCCCGGTACATCGGTGACACCCTTGCCAGTCTTCAGCGACTTATACCATCACCACCAGGATGGCGCCAAGTCCGACTGCCGTCGGGGGCCTCTTGGGGCAGGTGGTTCATTATCATCTCGACAATGGCTCATACGATAACGCCCTCTTCTTTGCCGAACGATATGCCGCGCAAGATTCTCGATCCAGTGAAGCCGCCTACCTCCTGTCACTATGTCATCTCCGACTTGGAGACAACCGATCCGCCTACGACGTCAGTAAGCCGGCAGGATATCGCGGCGTGAATTTGGGCTGCAGTTGGGTTTTTGCCCAAGCCTGCTTGGCGCTAGAGCGATTCAAGGACGGCATCACAGCTTTGGATAAGGCTAAAAGCTTGTGGTCGCAGAAAAACACCATGGGCAAGCACAGCGCGACCACTCGATCTGCGTATCCCGACGCTCCTGCAGTTCTTTGCCTGCTGGGGAAGCTGTACCGCGGCTACGATGATAAAAAGAGAGCCGTGAGCTCTTTCGAGGAGGCGTTAAAGTTGAACGCCTTCCAATGGGATGCCTTCAAGGCTTTATGCGACATGGGCGTCAAGATGATTCGAGTGCCAAATGTCTTCAAAGCCAGCGACAGCTTGTTGCAGAATCTTGGCCAGGACTTGACTACGTTGGTCCATGTCGAGCTGAGCCAGAGCACTACCGCCACCTTGGCCTCTTTTGAACAGCCTCCTCCGAAAAAGTCATCTATGAGATCTATGGTATCTGACACGACCGCTGATCCGTTCGGCGTCAGCTTTACCGCCGGGGACATGACTCCCATGTCTGAGAACATGGTGGTAAATTCAGAGAGCGACTTTATTACCAAGATGCACAATTCGAAGCTTAGGGTTGCGAATTCGGCTAGCAATCACCAGTCTGAAATGGAAGGACTTGAGACCCCAACAGGGCCACCGGCAGAGGCAATGATGTCCCGGTCTAATAATCTGCAGGAACCACCCCATGCGCCCACGAGGAGGACCCGAAATGTCCAGCACATGGACCAGACGCTCGAGGCACCGCCACGAATGAACTATCGAATGGGGTCGAAACGAAACGCTGCCACGCGGGAGAAGAGCAACAGCCAAGAACAGCCGATGGAGCCCATCTCAGATGCCCCTAGCGCTCCTACCGGAAACTCGCGATCCAGCGTCATTTCGACAACTGATAGGAAACGAACGCTTGCCGGCCATCCGGTATCACGATCAACCAACAACGAGGAGCATGCAACCAGACGAAGTGCCCGATTGATAAAGCCGTCGGCCAACAAGACGAACTTGGCAACGCCAGCTCCTACAGGGCCCCCTGCTGGACGAGAGTTGAAAAAGGCTAGACCCCCGGTCTCTCGAATCGTTCGGCCGGGTTCTAGTGGCCCCAATAACGTCGGAAAGGTTATTAGCGGCAACCGAAACAGGATGGAAGACCACAATGGTGACGGAGAATACGGAGAGATGGGCAAGGTTCAGGAGGCCCCGCCTCATCCGGTCCCCAAGATTGCAGAGCCTGATACGGCAAGGCTCGAAGAGGCTTTGAGATGGGTAATGGATCTGATGAAGAAGCTGGGGAGCGGGTACTATTACCTGTCCCAATTTCAATGCCAAGAGGCCATACAGGCTCTGAGTTCACTGCCTGCAGTTCATCAAAGCTCACCCGGGGTTCTGGCGCTGATGGGACGTGCTCACTACGAGCAGGCATCATACGCCGAGGCCGAGAAGTACTTCCGGAGAATGCGAGCACAGGCTCCGTCACGGCTGGAAGACATGGAAGTATACTCTACCATTCTCTGGCACCTGAAGCGGGAGACGGAGCTCTCCTTCTTGGCTCACGAACTCGTGGATGCCTCATGGCACTCTCCTCAGGCATGGTGTGCCCTGGGCAACGCCTGGTCTCTGGCACGAGACCCTGAACAGGCGCTCAAGTGCTTCAAGAGGGCCACGCAACTGGACCCAAAGTTTGCATATGGCTTCACGCTGCAGGGACACGAGCATGTAACCAACGAAGAATACGACAAGGCCCTCACGACCTATCGGCAGGCGATCTCGGCAGACAAGAGGCATTACAACGCTTACTACGGCATCGGGAGAGTCCAGCAGCGCCTAGGCGCTTACGACAAGGCCCTCACGCATTTCCAGGCCGCCCATCTCATCAACCCCAACAACGCAGTTCTAGTAACGTGTATTGGAACAGCACTTGAGAAGCAGAAGCAGATCTTACCCGCCCTGCGTGCTTACTGCAAGGCTGTTGAGCTTGCCCCTCGCGCTGCTTCGACACGATACAAGAAAGCACGGACTCTCCTTGCGGTTGGGCAGATTGAGGAGGCACAGAAGGAGCTTGTTATCTTGAAGGATCTGGCCCCTGACGAAGGCACGGTGCACTTTCTTCTTGCGACGCTGTACAGGAGTATGAATGAGAAGCAGGAGGCGGTCCGCCACTTTACTATTGCTTTGGCATTGGATCCAAAGGTACGAGGAAGCTCTATTCAAGAAGGTTTCACTTGCAAGATTGACTAACACGACTTTTTACAGGCTGGTCCGCAGATTAAGGAGGCGATTGAGAGTTTTGAGGACGATATACCAATGGACGACTCACTGATTTGACGATGCTCATGAGTAATTCTTTTTTTAGGAGAGGCTTTGGATGGTTTGTTTTTCTTGGGCATTTGATAATAGGGGCACATAATAGCCGCCATGTGTAATATGAACAACAAAGAGGGTGAGGTTCGGGGTTTCTTTTTTTCTCTTTTTTTTTCCCCTTTAAGAAGAAAAAACTTTTCATTTCTGGTACTCGTTTGCTTGGGCACGAGCTTTGAAAGCTCGGCGGCGACTTGCAAAAGGCTGGAATGAGGGGCAAAACTTGGGCTGGAAAGACACGATCACGACATGGGAAGGGGTAGGTGACGAGTCTTTTGGCTGGAAAGACATGATCACGACACGGGGCAGGGTGATGAGTCTTTTGGCATGGCATTGGCGTTCTTTGGGGGCCTTGGGAAGCTACTTGGATGGCTTGGACTAGGGTCGAATCGAATTTGAGAGCAATGGGTTTGGGTTTTGCCTTGCTCTATGTATTGAATACTATAGCAGAGGAGAGGAGGGGTGTATTGGCTGTATACCTTTTTTTGCGGGCGTTTGTATCATGATGTGCTGTGATGTGGTGTTTTAAGGGCGATGGAAAGTGACGGCTACCTACAAGTGTACTATTCCTACCTGTTTCCCTACGAGCCTCTTCTCCAATGACCTAAAGAGTATGTTATCATGAAAGCAATGGAAGTTATCTATTACAAGCTTGATACGTTTAGTTGAGTTTCTTGTGATTCATCCTCATATGCTGTACTTGTAACTCTTGCAGTTTGCAGCTACAAGTCTCCTTCTGACGGGCATAAACAAGGATCTACGCAAGGAGATGCACTGCTCTGCTCTGCTCTGTGTTCCGGCACTTGACGCGTACCAGCAAAGTACCAACCGTTTCACAGAAGGGATGCTGCACCATCGCGTTTGTTTACAGGGCACGTTTGCACTGTGCCGGAACGCAAGGTACCTGCGCGCTAGAAGCTCCGTTTGCTGCGAGGATCACCGTTTTGATGTGCTAGAGAACGCGCTTGGCTCCCTAGCCGATGTTTCTCCGAGCTGGGTAGCTCTGGGGGGCAAATCAGAGCAGTTTCTGGCTTGGTCAGCTCAGAATAATGGAGGGAAAAAAGGGAGCCCCGCCAATGGCCAAAATAATTAGTCGCGTGTTGTTGCATCCCGCCCTTCCGAAGCAGGATAACTAAGAAAAAAAATAGGTGCACAGGAGCAAAAAAAAGAGCAGCACTAACACCACTAAAATAATTCCTAGCAGGTGGTACCTGCACCACAAGTAAAATAAAGCAAACGAGCAAGTACCTCTGCACCCAAAAGTCTGCTGCCACCCCACCCCCGAAAAGGGAATAGGGGCAGCTTTCAGCGCGCGCAAAAAAAAGAGGAAAAAAAAGGCACACAAGGCAAAAAGAAAGCGCGGTTTTTACTGATCCGGCGCTGATTCCCTGCGCGTATTTATTGCTCGAGGCGCCCGCCCCCCCGCATCTTCGCTCTCGCAACACTTCGTCCCTTTCTGTAACTGGTGCGAAAAACGTCATTTTCAAAGTGACGCGTTTATAACGGATTTCTATATATCCCAACTTCTTCACATTATAATACATTCATCATGACTGGCCGTAAGTATTCTTTCATTGATCCTCTGCTTTATCATCATGTGCGCTGCGTGGATGTTGTGCAAACTTGTCTGCATTGCGTGAAGCGCGTTGTGTGAAGCCGAGATGGAAACTTCAGAGATGGCGATGCTGACTGTCGTTGGTTTTTAGGTGGAAAGGGTGGCAAGGGCCTTGGCAAGGGCGGTGCTAAGCGTCACCGAAAGATTCTTCGTGACAACATTCAGGGCATTACCAAGCCTGCTATCCGACGTCTCGCTCGTCGTGGTGGTGTCAAGCGTATCTCTGCCAGTAAGTTTTCATCATCCCCTTGCATCTCTTCGGCTATCATCATCATGGCAATGAGAGGCTAACGCGTCTGGCTACTAGTGATCTACGAGGAGACCCGCGGTGTTCTCAAGTCCTTCCTCGAGGGCGTCATCCGCGATGCCGTCACCTACACTGAGCACGCCAAGCGCAAGACTGTCACCTCGCTGGACGTTGTCTACGCTCTCAAGCGACAGGGCCGCACCCTCTACGGTTTCGGTGGTTAGAGCGTTGGACGCGTTGTTTTCTGCTGTCTGCGCGGTGGCGATGTGGAGCTGGGGTTATCTGTGCAAATAACATGGACTCTTCTGTACTTTGATCGATTGGCGTTGGGGGGAATGGGCTTACGAGGAGGCGTCATGGTAGACGACCTTATAAATGAGAATACCACATGAATACAAATACGATAATCATTTCCGTGAAACGCGTCCATCTCAAAGAATTTCCGTTTGTGCGTGCAGTTGCGATGTTTGGCATGATCATTATAATTTCCATTCATTCTTTACGTGTAACTTTGAAATCTATAGGTATTTCCGTCCAGCAGCTGCTACCCTTGCTCTAAAGATGGGACTCCGAACCTCCATGTTTGCCTTGTAAAACGGATTCATGATGGCCTTGACCCAGTTGTCGTACACTTCCGTGAAGAACATCTTGATTGCCTCTTCGGTGGCCGGACTCGTCGGGTTGGCGCCAATAGCGGTCGACGATCTAGATGTTGCCGTCGAGGTCGGGGTGGTGGGTTGGTGCAGCAGCAGGAACTTGACGTTGCCGCCGGTAACGAAGCAGGAGATGTAGTTGTTGAAGAACTTGTCGATGCATTTGAGGTACCTGTGATATCCGTGGGCGGTAGGACGTCAGCCTCGTTTGTCTCCATCTCTCACCTCTCTTACAACGAGCTTTCACAACGAAAGAGGTCGCAGGCTAGGCAACAGGGCTTTTCGTAGCCAAATGAATGGCAATAGAGACTCACATCTGACCGCTCGACCACTGCACCTCCTCGGCAATGTCCAGGCTCGAGTGAAGAATGAACTGGTTCAAGTGTCGCACTTGTTCGGTGAAGCGAGACTGGCCGTCGCCGCCCTGCTTGGAAGTGCCGAACTCATACTCGAACAGGGGATTGTCCTGGGTGCCGACAATGGCAAAGTAGTAGCTCATTGTGCTGCAGCGCCAACCATCGGGCGAATGCGCGGGGCCCAGCTGGTTCAGAAGTCCGTTCTTTTGTTGTTTTGTGGTATCGTGATGCCGGAATAACAAGTCGAAGCAAGCTTATCGGATTGCGCCTGTTTGGAGTAGATGAGATACGTAGCTGGGAAGAGAGGGTGTGTGCGACCGCTATGGCGCATCATTGTTCCGTCCGGGACCGCACGCCCCCCAAATCCCGGAGGGGTCAATCCGGTGCGGCCAGGCCCGGAATAACTGCATTTTGAGAGAAAAGCTTCTAAATCTAGCATTCAACACAGCACGAAGGGGAAAACAGCAGCCACAACAATGTTTGGCCCATTCCGCGCTACGAACCCGCTGTCGGGAGGCCTTTTGTGGAAGATCCCATGGCGACTGTCGAAATTCCAGAAGAGGCGGCACAGGCTGCGGCTGCGGGCCGTGGACAGCGTCGTGGCCACGCTGGACGCAGCGCTGGCGAAGAAAGGCCAGACGCTCGAGGCCATTGAGCGGTGGAAGGCCGAGATGCCGGTGGAGGAGGAGATGCTGCCGAGGGACAAGTACACCATGTTTGACCGGAAGGAGAAGAAGTACCGCAAGGGCATTCACAGTATGGCCGTGGCCCTTCTTGATTTTTTTTTGTTGTACGAGTGCTGACGCTGGGGGATTTGCTAGAATTGCCAAAGTGGACGAGAGTTTCGCAGAGAGTCAACCCTCCTGGATACTAAATGCGGGATGGAACTGAGACGACTATACAACGAGCGAATTGCAATTGAAAAGAAGGACCTGAAGAAGGATGGGGACGACAGTTGTGACGATATAAGTAGAGACTTATTGTACATTACCTACTACTACTACCTTTGCACACTACGACGGAGTACTTTGGAACTACGGCTGTATGGGAGTTATGACGAAGAGGAAAAAGAAAGAAAACTGCGATTTGGTTGCATGGATCAGCGGATGACTGTAGGAATACCCGGATGGTGGTGCTCAATCTGAAATGGCGCGATGGATTAAATCAAGATAGAAACTTGCGCTGAGAAAAAATTCCATAACTATTCCCGTAAAAGGTATCATTCCAAAAAATAAGATTTTCACAAACAATGCAGTTCCTCCACCCTAATCGTCATATCTCGACTTCTCGCCTTGCAGCGCTCTACCCACGCCTCCTCGGCCCTCGTCAAAGTCCTCCCGGTACTCGTCTCGGACCTGGCCGCCCGACTTGCCTCGGCCGTACTGTCTGCCCTCCTCGAATCCCGGGTCCAGGTCTGTTCGGATGATGCGCTCGTCTAGCTTTGTGCCGCCAATGTACTTCATGCAGTCCAGGGCGTCCTGGTGGGTGTAGTATTCGACGAAGCAGAAGCCGCAGGGGGTCTTGTTGAATCGGTCGAGGCCCATAACGAGGCGCTTGATTTCGCCGCACTTGGAAAAGAGCTCGTAGACTTGCTCTTCTGTGGTGTAAAAGGAGCTATTGAGAGTGTCGTGTTAGAGTATGTACTGGAGGCAGGGGAGGTTGAAACGTACAGGTTGCCGACGTAGAGAGTCGTCGCGTTTGCGAGGGGATCAACGGCGGGTTCTACAGGCTCCTCTGCATTGTCGTCTCGGTCGCGTCTGCGCTTGTTCTAGTAGCCGGTGAGTGTTCACGCTCAGTACACGTTCAGTTTGATGTTGATGCTCGGGCTTGCACGCACTCTGCTGAGATAGTATGCACTCGGTCTGTCGAGACGCTCGACGGTGCTTCGAACTTCGCCGCGCATCGTGTGACCGGTGTGCAAGCTTCGAATTGGGAGGGAAGGATTGGGATCGACGGTAAATCAAAGTAGTGTCGTAAGACTGATTGTCGAGGATTGCGTAAATGGGAGAATAACAAAAGCCGAGATGATGCTGAGAAAGTCAATTGATGTGAATGAAGTCTGATGCAGGTAGACGACTAAAAGCTTCAAGCCCAAGTATTACAAGCACAAGCAAAAAAAAGGCTGAGCCTGTTCGCTGATGCAAGGCACCTGTAGAAACAGCACACTAACGGATCTCATAGGCGGGTACAGCGATTGCGGGTGGATCCCCTGCCACCAGGTTGCCCCAGATAACGCGCTAAAGCTTTCCTGCTTCGCTGACAGCCGCGCTTTTTTGCAAAAGCTTCGAAAGCCAGCCTTGGAATTGAATTGTTTTTTGGGATCCGGCAAGACGCCGCTCTCTTTTGAGCCGTCAGGACGAACACAGCTTCCGCCGGTTATTTTTCGCTGAGTCAGGAGAGGAGAGAATATCTACGGGAAGAGGGAAGAGAGAAGTCAATCTGATTCTCCAGCAAACAAACAGCCAGCCATGCCAAAGGTCAAGTGCTACTCGGCAGCTTGGCTGTCGAAAAATGCCCCCGGCAACCAGCTCTTTGAGCCTTCAGCCGAATCCCTTCGATCCAGGGCCCTGTCACCGGGAAAGAAGAAGCAGTTTCCCGGGCCTCGGAGGACGATTGCCCGACGCGGAACGGAAGTGTTTGTTGCTGCGGGCAGGGAGATCCGATGGGGCGATCTGGTCTACCTCAAGGAAGAATGGACGGACAAACAATCGCGGAGGAGGAGCAGCGTGGGTGTTCGGATCAAGCGCGAGGACGACACTTTACAGTCGATTGATACGGATGGCACTGACACGGCGGGCGGATGGAGGGTAAGTGGATGATTGGTTCTCTAGAGAGAAGACAAACGGAATCAATATGTCGTGGCGTGACCACGACGAGCATGCTAACTCGACAATCTATAGATAATCAAGACGCCAGTGGCCGACGATATTCGACAGCTCATCATCTCGCCCAATACAAACCTGCTGGCTATTCTCACGACACACACCGTACACATCTGCGCACTGCCCGACTCATCTCACCTTACGAGCGAAGACACCAGCCCGCTGAAGCCCAAAACATACACACTCGGGCCTACGACCCACGTCACTTCCCGCTCTGCCGTTGTGTCCGCTCTATGGCACCCTCTGGGAGTTAACGGCTCTTGCATTGTGACCATCACGGCCGACGCAACGGTCCGCCTGTGGGAGCTTTCGACGCAGGACCGCTGGTCGTTTGACTCTCCGACGACGTCGATAGACCTCAAGAAGTTGGTGGATGGCACCAGCGTTGATCAGGATTTTTCTGCGTCTGTATCGGCCACCAGCAAAGCCTTCTCGCCCGATGAGTTGGAGATGGAGGTGGCAGCAGCAAGCTTCGCGACTAAGGGCTCCGGCGGCTGGAATCCGATGACACTGTGGATTGCGATGCGCGAAGGCGATGTGTATGCGCTGAGCCCCCTTCTACCACAGCGATGGGCACCTCCGCCTACACTGATTCCTTCTCTTTCGGTCTCCATTGTTACCGCCGAGGCTGCTATCGAGGACGACCCCAGTGTGGACGCCAAAGAGCAACTTCTAACGCAACAACAACGTCAATGGATGAGTGAGATTGATTCCCAGGAGCCTCAGATCATAGAGTCTATTATCCCAGGAGAACCAGCGCTCGAAGTCTACACCAGACCCTCGCGGCCCGGTGCCATCCCTCGCCTCCAAGGACCTTTTGACTTACAGGCAAGCCCGGAAACAGGAGATGACTTGGATAGCTCCATCACAGACATCCTGGTGATTGGAAAGAAGACCGAGACGGAGGATCTTATTCTGGGCGAGGAAGACGAGCTGGACTTTGATAACGGAGACCAGGAAGGCCTCTCCCTGGCTCTTATTTGCTTGCTATCTACAAGTGGTCAGGTCCGCGTCTACTTGGACACAGACGGAGTCCAGGCCCAGTGGCTACCTCCCAAAGGCAAAAGCAGGTTTAGCCATGTGTTGAGCGCTGCTGATACGGAGCCCCCCACGCTTCTGGCATTCCAAGCCATTGATACCATGACCCCAGTTGAGGTCAACGAGGGTAGCTGGCCAGTGTTTAGTACTGACGTCGTGTCGCGGTACAACTTTTTTGTCACTCACCATGCGGCCATTACATACATTTCCCTTGCCCCTTGGATCTTCAGGCTCGAAAGCGAGCTGCGGGGAGAGGTTGAGGCTGGCACAGACTTCCGTCTTGGCCTTTTGGCCAACTCACAGTCCACCAGAGACAGGGTATACGCACAGCAGGCGGCAGATGTCGGAATCCCCCTGGCAGCCTGTGTTGCCATCCGAGACCCTGATCTTGGCTACTTTCTCCTCTCTGCGACGCCTTATGAGCCCATCGCACTGACCTTTGAAACGCCTGATGACGAACCAATCACCGTACAACAGGAGAGTCCCGCCCGTGAGCGTGAGATGAGCATGGCACCTTTGGACTTTTACGAACCCCGACCAGTGTACAGTATTCCACATACCTTTAGCGAGTCGTCTGCCGTGTCAGAGCTGCTAGAACGCCTTCGCACATCTCGCCACAAGACCATTGTTAACCAGGAGGTGAGACTAAGCCCGCTCACGCTGTCCCTCTTCACCGACGCACATAAGATACTCAGTGATGAGACATACCGGCTGGGCGTGGCGGCGGCCGAAGTCTTTCGCCGATGCGAACTGCTACAAGCGGAGCTACGGCAGCAGGTCAGGAAGGCAAACGAGGTCAAGAGCAAGATTGACACCATCAACGGATCTCAAAGAGAGGACAATGAACCGGATAGTGCAATGTACGAGAGGCGGATCAATGAGGCAAGGGAGCGACAGGAACGACTGACGCAACGGATGGAGGACCTGCGAAAGATGGTCAGTAAGACTACCTCGCGTGAACTCAGTACCAAAGAGCGGGCGTTTGTAGAGGAGGTCAAAGCAATGGACACTAGCGTATCTGGACCGGCTGGAGCTGAAGCTGGGCCTAGGAACCAGGCCAAACAGGTATGGAGGCGGCTGGAGGAGGTCAAGAGGTTACAGACTGAGCTGGTGGCCGAGGCCGAGGCCCTGAAGACGGCGAGCGGCACCGCATCCCCGGCTAGCAGCGTGGAGCTGCGTATTCCTCAAGACATACGACGCAGCAAACTGCAGCAAGTGCAAGGACTACTGTCCCGCGAGTCTGCGCTAGTTGAAGCCGTAACGTCACGACTAGAGCGGCTTCAGGCCAGCTTGTAAAATAAAATGCCCCCGGACTCGACTTGGGAAGAGGTTGGACACTGATGGGACTAGAACGGGTTATGATGGCTAGGGCAGGGAACACTGCCAATAAGGCTGTGTTGTTAATGAGCTTTGAGGGTAATGGATTTACATCTGCGGTGAACGAACATTGGACCAATACAATTTTTGACCTCTAAATGGATGAACGCTTGTTCTGTCACATGGCTTGCTGTGACGACGCTTCCCATTCAGACTATGACACGGCACAGTAGATGGCTTGACTAACACTTGAGATTTTACGATTGGCATACAAGAGTCAGAGGCTGGGTGGTCAATCTGTCCAATCCAGGTACGTGGATATAGAGAGGAGTGCCACATCCCTGCCAATGTCTCTGTCCATCTCCACCGCCCATCTCGAATCAGTCGGCGATGTGAACGCCACAATGGCGGCCTACGACGTCCTGGTGGATGGGACGCGGGAGGCTCTATGCGGACGAAGTACGGAATGTGATGTATACATGAGACAACAGGTCTTATTTTCATGAACATGCAATATCGTGATTGGTCGTTGACTCTCCTTTTACCTGGTCTAGCTCTTCTCTCATGCTGATCTCATGCTGATAAGAGAGTTCTAAGTACGTTTGTGATTGATTACAAGTGAAAGAGTGAGGCTGTTCAGTGGAGGGGGGCGGGCGGGATGGGAAAGGCAGGGCGAAGGGATTGAGACAGCTTTGGGCCGTGATGCTGGTCAGGCACGTTTCATCTCGACCGGGCAATTGGTCTCGGAGACATACGAGTACGGCTGTGAAGTCATTCCTCTATGCGCTGTGACGACAGTGCGGCAGAGAGAATAGGAGAGGATGGGCAGGTGGGATGAATGAGAGACAGACGAGGCAGTGATTGGGGGCCACAATCTTGCATCTCCGGAGATGCAGCTTGAATAGAACACAGAGGTGAGAGAGATAACGACAGACAGACAGACGGAGAGATAAAAGAGAGATAGAGAGAGGAATGGTAGGCAGAACAGACGTGCCCTCTTGCTGAGACCTGCCTCGGATACGGACAAATGAGCATCTTGAGTTGGAGTGAGAGCAAGGGTCCTGTCTGTGATTTGTTTGCGACATGGTGAGCACAGATAGTCACAAGACTGCCTTGGGGGACTTGGGGGAGCAGACAAAAAGCAATGATCAATAGTTGGGGATGCTAAGGATGCAGCTCACAGCCTTTTCTTTGCTTTTTTCTTGCCTACCCCCTGTCGAGTTGAGGTCTCAGCCTGAATTTTTTTTCGGTGAGTGCTGTATTACGCTTTAGATATGCATGTGAGCGGCGGCCGTACGGATTTCGGCTTTGGCTTTCTCACCTTTTCTTTTCTTTTTCTAGGGGGTTATGCTTGATGCTTGCTTTATATGGCTTGGCCTTCGGGAAGAGAAAGGTTGGCGGTGACTAGGGATGGACTGGACGGATCGTGCCTGTTTTTCTTTGCTTTTTCTTCTGCCCTCAGCTAGTCTGAGGATGGGATGATGTGCTTCTCGGTGGCTTGTTATGGTGGTAGTACAAGGTATGGAGTTTGGGGAGAGCAGACCACTTACAAAGTGGCGGGCTGGCTTGCATGGGTTTTCATGTAAGGGGGTGAAAGCGTGGAAATGAACAGAAACCAGAGAGTGCGGCTGGCATAAGAAAGATATGCATAGTAATAGAAGTAAGATGAGTAAATGCGGGATAGATGTTTGTATTACCTATCAAGATCGAGATCGAGATCGAGGTGTGCTCTTCCGAGTATATAAGTCGTAGTGTTTACCCTCCTGCCATCTTGGGACTCTCTCTCTCTCTTTCTCTTCTTTCTTTCAACCGTTAGATACACGATTATACGGACACCTTAGTTTATACGTCTTTTAACCTTCTTTGTCTCTTTTACGTTGGCTTTTATCTTTCACTTGTTTGTTTACTCATGCAATTGACAATGTGCCCGCCGAACGCAACCAACATGACTGGAACTGCAACTACCTCTGACCATGGCGGCTTGTACTACATTGAGCTGATCAAATGTGAGTTTGAAACACTTTTCTACCTTACTTCATACGGATGACATATTAACCTCTTCGACAATGTAGCCAACCTCCAGTACATCCATGGCAAGGATTGCAGCTTCGAGGTTCTCTCGCAGGTCAAGGCCCCTGACCAGTGGAAAGTCAACATCCTCAAGACAGAGGGCGGCCACCGGTCCACCCTCTTCTTCGATTCGGGCGTCGGGTTTCTCAATGTGCTGGAGAAGCTGCACCGCAAGTCGGCTGAGAAGCTGAGCAAGTACATGGCAGACAAAACCGCTGACGCCCATCCGTTCGCGAAGCGCAAGGCGGTTGAAGCGATGAAGGCTGCCAGGGCTGCGTCTGGCAAAGACGAGATGAAGGAGAAGACGCCGTCCAAAACTCCAGTTTCCCAGGCGACAGTTGAACCTACTCACGATCCTCGTATCTCGAACAACTCAGATTATGACAGTTCGGACGATTTTAGCTCAGATAGCATTAGTGTGAGCTCCTTTGCGAGGGGCCGCAGGGCGCAGAGCCTCTGGCGTGGCAGGAACCTGTGTGACGAGATTATTTCTATCAAGGCCGATCCCAGCCTTCGCTCGAGGAGCTACGTTTGTCCCAACTATGGACCGGCGAGCGCCTTCTACCGCGTAACTCCCAGTGGTCGTCCGGAGCCGCTTGACGAGGGTTTTATTCGTAACATTCTCAAGGCCGATCGTGAAAGGAGGGCGGCAGAGAAGCGCGAGGCTGAGGCTGCAAAGACGGCTTCTGCTCCAGCTGTTGCTCCAGCTGTTGCGCCTGAGGCTATCAAGGATCAGGTTCGACCTCTGGTCTCTTTCGACCAGGTTCGACCTCCAGTCACTTTCGAAGCCGAACCGCAGGTGGTCAACGACTTTGAACGCTTGACGATGCAACATCCCGGCAAGAAACAGCGCGTTGAAGCTAAGCCAGCCCTCAGAAACGTGATTGTGTACATCCGGTGGCCCGATTTCGGCGACGCGGTGGTGGCTGATGAGTGCCAGCTCAGCGTTCGAGGGGTGCAGAGCCACATACGAGACATGCTGAAAGCTCATGGCGCGAACCTGTTTACTCTTACAAGACCTGCCAACGCTCTTATGTTTATGACTGGACAGCTGGACAACTTTACCATCGCTCTCAAGGCCATCAGTTTTGATGACCAGAGGTTCATGCTGGGGCCCAAGGTTGGAGATGATTTGACCAAGGTTTCCAAGGACTCGGACAATTGCAAGTCCATTAAGATTGAGGTTGAGTTGAAGTTTCCTTTGACAGGTATGGGAGGTACTCTGCTGTAGAGCGTTTTGCTCCTTGAAACATGGGAGTCAAACCAAGAGGCGGTTTGACAAGATTGGAAAAAGCAGTCATTATTAGATACATGTATTGCTGGCGGAAGAGAGAACGGTTTAGCCAGAGCATATTCTTTGGATATTGTGCTTCTAGTTGACGATTCTCTATTCTGCCATGCGGGTCTTTGTAGTGTGTTGGCTATAGGCACGGAGGTTTACAAAGTGCACTGGTTACTTTTCTTTAGGGTTCACAATTGACTGCATAAAGTACTCTATATTTGCCTTTTCTTGTGATTATAAACTGTGTGTAGGACATAAGTTATACTACACATCCATGTTGCTGCCGTAGAGATTGCTCTTGTGTAGCCAAGGTTGCCTTACAAAATAACATTTACTACAGCGGGCTGCAAGAATACAAACTCCGCTAAGAATGCTGTGAAAAAAGAAAAGAAAAAAAGAAAGCATCAGATCCTTGTAGCCTGCGCAGTCATGCCTGCACAGCGACATCCGGCCCCCCTTGCATGACTTATTGGGGTCTAGATCGATTTGGAAGCAGCTATGTAGTATTATGCATAGGCAAGACCGGTCTGAGTTGTCATTTCTGATGGGATACTCAGCCGTACGAGCGCAAGCCAATAGCATACGGACCGGTGATCAAATACTGTATCGGCTTGCTACGGGCTGAAGCCAGATGCAAAGGAGAGAGGGCTTCCATAAACACGGTATGTTTTGCGAGACTACTGTAGTATGTTGGGTTCTTTTGTAGTGCCGAATATTACATGTATGGGCATGCAGCCGATGATTCGAGAGGAATAATCTGGATGAATCAAATGCACGCATGTGCAGTATCATACGAGTCTTGACGCCACCTGCGGCTGAGTTATACAGCAGAGTAGGAAATGGGATATAGGCTTCTCGTGCTCGCCTTAGGTTTCCTTTATTGGAAACTATCTGTATGCATCACAATATCCGTATTGTGTAGGATCCTTGTACAGAGCTCAACAGCTCGTAAAACAGGTACTAGCTGCTTTCAAGGTTACTAGGAGAAAAGTTGGCTCTAGTATACCGGGACGGAGCGGCACGCCCGTGTAGATCTGGCCTTGGCTGAGGAGAAGAGGGGTTATTCCATCTTGCGTACTGACATTCGCCTGCATAAAAGCGTGAAGCTTGGCGCGGAATTGGACGAGAGTGAGGCTGAGGATGAGAAGCAAGGGGGTGAGCTAGTGCGCCAGATGGACGTTCCGCGATTGGACGAGCCAGAAATTGAACTCTGAAGGTTGTTCCGCTATGAGGCATGTTCCCTGCTTAATGCTTGTGCATGTATGATACTCGTACTCGTACAAGTGTGAGGCTAGATTGGTAGAGGAGCCAAGCTCAAAGCAATGCGCAGAGTGCGTTGGTCAATCTGCTGGAAGTGGAAGAGATGGAGCGCCAATGTGAGAGAAGAGTCACAGCAGTGATGCCCCTCAATCTGTACAAGCAAGTTATGCATAACGACTACCCTCTACTCATTCTTTTGTTGAGACTCCTTCTCATGCAATGCTCGGAATGCCGTCACTATCCGTCTGTAGCTATCCGCCAATAAGACTATCACGGACGGTCAGATTTTGAAGCCTCTCCGCCAGGCGCTGGCCACTCACAGAAGGGGACGATGGCCCACGGGGCGTTGAATCCAACGTAATAGATCCAGAAATAGAGAAACTCGGGTCGACTGTACGACACGCCGTGGAAGCGTTGCTCAGCCCAGTTGGTAGCGTAGTACAAGGCCACTCCGTAGAGGTGGGCGACACAGACGACGACTTGGAAGAGGTGTCTGGACGGGTGGTTGGTGCAGATGCAGAGGATGGTGATGAGGCTCAATGGTCCCCAGGCGAACTGAATACGCGCGTTAGATGATTCTGTGAAGAATTTTCAAGGGTAGAAGAAATGACTTACAACGGTGATGGTTTCGACACAGACGGTGAAGATATCGGAGGTGAGGTAGCGTGAGTCGGAGAGGGTGTATTCCTTCCAGAGCTGGGCGAAGAGCGTGTTTTTGCTGGAGATGCTTGTGCGGTAAAGGATGTAGTACCCTATATGAGATGAGTTAGACACGACGCTTATGTGATGAAGTGAGATGATGTTTTCACGGCAATATGAGCACCAACCTTCAAAGGCGATATGTAAGAAGCCACCTGTTCCCAGAGTCTCTGCAATTAGCCATGTGTCTAGACTAAATTCAGCGCACATGAATGAAAACAACTTACACAAGGCAAACCACGAAGCGGCAAACCGGTCGATGGGCCGGACACGGCGCCCGGAGCCGGAACCGGAGCCGGCGAGGAGGTAGGCCGAAACTACAACGGCGCCGATGAGGGCCCCGAAGACGGGGAGGGAGCGGGAGAGCGGGAGGTCATTTGGGCGGTAATTGGGGATGGCGACGCCGAGAGGGTAGTAGGGATGGTCCATTGCGATGAATAGTAGTACAAGTCATATCAAGTGACGAGGGTGTAGAGAAGGGCGGTTGGTTGAAGGGACGAGGTTTTTCGGAGGCTTGTGGAGCTTCGGTGGACATGGTTTGATGGAAGCGGTGTATTCAAAGATAGCGGTTGCTAACAGATGGGTGATAGAATTGCTAGGAAACACTGCATTGAAGCAATGGTTCGTTGGTTGATATATATTTTTTTAGCTCGATTTTCCTTCTTTTTCTTCTTCTAGACTGATCAATTACTTTGAAAATTGTCAATTGCATCATGAGTTTTGATCTTACTGTATGCTGCTTCGTCTGAATATTGACCGGCTAATGCCGATTGATAAGGCCCACGTGGATAGCAAAAGATCCATACCATCAGCTCACTCGCAGAGCTTTGACTCTTTCAAAAGTCCCTACCAACAACATATCCCGCTGCAAACCATTTTATTCTAGCTGTGACTTGACTAATATTGCGTTCGTAAACCCAAACTCAAATAGCCTCGGTGACCCGTTCGAGACGCCTCTTGCGCCAACCCCCAACAACCTTCTCCGATATGCTTGTCGGCAAGCGTCGATGCAAGCCCACATGGGCCAGCCAGGAACGCTGCTTGGCCTATCTGACAGCGGATTTGCCGGGCCCTGGATCGGGGTGGCACTGCATCGGCTCAGTCGCTGGATTCCGCAGGCCGTGATACTGCTTTAGGAAGGTCGACAAATGGCCACTGCAGAGCTGGGAAAAAAGAGGTGAATGCCAAGCTACACAAGTTCTTCGGCGAGCTCTGTGCTGACTTGCGGAGAGGCAGATCGGCAAGATTGCGAGGGTCCGGAGGTGGCCGATGACGGATAGTATAAGACAGTGTCTCTCTCTCTCTGTGCCAGTCCACCTTCCGTCTCTCTGTTCTGCCCGTTTGCCCAGAGATCTTGTCAATTGGCCCACCGCTTGAAGAGATGAAGACTCTCGCCGTTGCCAGCGGGCTCGCCGCTCTGCTCCCCACGGCGCTGGCCTGTGGGAGCGACTCGTCGTGCTACGGCCCTACTAACACGGTCGAGCATGTTCGCCATGTCAAGCGCATCCAGCCTGGAGTGCCCAATGCGGCATACGGACCCAAGGCGCCTCTTGAATGGGGTCAGCTCAACTTTCTCCATACGGTATGTATGCCGATACTGCTGTTGTCGTAGGTTTGGTTGACTATCTACATGCATTCTGACTTGCATCTTGTGACTGGACCGACACGCATGGCTGGCTGGAGGGCCATCTCAAGGAGCAAAACTATGGCGCCGACTGGGGTGATTTTGTCACCTTTTCACGCCGTATGAAGCAGACGGCCGGCAACATGGGCGTCGACCTGCTCCTGGTGGACACTGGCGATCTGCACGACGGCAATGGCGTCTCAGATGCCACTACTATCGACGGCACCGAGTCAATGCCCATCTTTGACGAGATTGCCTACGATCTGCTGACGATTGGCAACCATGAGCTGTACGTGTCCGAGGTGGCGTACCAAATGTTCAACAATTGGGCGCGCAAATGGGGCGACCGATATGTCACATCCAACGTCAAGGCCTTCAACCAGACGTCAGGCCAGTACGAGTACATTGGAGCCACCCATCGCTACTTCACCACAGAAAAGGGGCTGCGTGTCATGGCCTTTGGCGTCCTGTTCGACTTTACCGGAAACTCCAACGCCTCGCAGGTGCTCAAGGCCGCGGACATGGTCAAGGAGGAGTGGTTCACCGATGCCGTCAATACCTGCGACCCCATCGACGTCTTTATTCTCTTTGGCCACAACCCCGTGCGCCAGACAGACTCGTCCAACACGCTCAAGACGGTTTTCAACGAGATCCGCAAGGTCCATCCCACCACCCCTATCCAGATCCTCGGCGGCCACAGCCACATCCGTGACTTTGCCGTCTACGACGACAACTCGGTGGCCATTGAGTCCGGCCGCTACTGCGAGACGCTTGGCTGGATGTCCATGACGGGCTTCAGCTCCTCCAACAGCGGCTACAACGGAGTCAAGAACCCCCACGGCGTCGCCAACCCAACCCGTCCCGCGAAAGCAGGCGCAAAGTCCCCCTTTGTGTATTCGCGCCGATATCTTGACTGGAACCGCCAGACGTTCATCTACCACACCAAGCAGACCGAGCAGGCGTTTGACTATGGCTCTGGCCTGCGTGTCACTGGGGAGGTTACCAAGGTGCGCGAGGATCTCAAGCTGGGCGATGTGTATGGCTGTGCTCCCCAGACTTATTGCATCTCCTGCGTGCCCTTTGACAACTCGAGCAACATCTTCCCCGGCGTTGTTGTGCCCGCCGTCACTGCTGTTGTTGTTAATACGACTCGTGAGGACAAGTCGCGTCTGATTATTGGCAATACGGGAGCGATCCGCTTCGATCTGCACCAGGGACCGTTTACTTATGACGACAATTTTATCGTTTCTCCTTTCCGTGATGTCTTCCTCTACATCCCCGATGTGCCATATGACCTGGCCAAGAGTGTTTTGCCCAAGTAAGCTCATCCTTTATTCTCATCTAGACATGATTGTGAGATGTTAACACGACTTTAGGCTTAACAAGGGTCCCGTCGCCAAGCGTGATCTCGCCACGATGCCCATCCCCCGCGACTCCTGCACTGATCCCTCTCTGGGCTACCTCACCCGACGCGAGATGCGCCAGAGCCATGGCGTCGTCCGTCGTCAGGAGATTGTTACTTCGGGCTATGCCACCACTGATGACTGGGGCACCGATGGTGACGACACAGAGCACACTGGCATTCCCAACTACAGCCTGCCCGGCTACTTCCAAGCTCAGGCCAACTTCCCTGAGGGCAAGGACCCCGAAGTTGTTGACCTGGTCTTTTTCGACTTGTAAGCCACCTTTTGCGTGATAATTGGCAATGCGAAACTAATGTTTGTGTAGTATCGAGTCGTTAATCCTGTCGGATCTTGGTGCCAACTACACGGCCGACATGGTAAGCTGCTACATTGACTGCAGCTTTACCTCGCAGGGTATGTCCATCTCCTATGACAATTGTTGTTTTGTGACCCTTGAAGCTAACTTGTAGTAGACTTTATGCTTCCTTATGCGAAGCTCGCGTGGCAAGAGAACGTTGATAACTGCCCTGTTGCGCTTCAGTAAAGCCTTCCATGAGTTAATGTATACATGAATAATTCGAGTTGAAAGAAAGATTAGACTCTTAGATGATGATATGTCTGTTAAATATAATAAATGCGGTTCGCAATGCAATTTCGCTTGAGCCGCAACGCTACTACTTTATAAGTGATGAAAACAAAGAGAAGTCCTACTCTACTCTCCAAAAGTGTTCCTTTCCAAAACCATGCATGCATGATATGACACTCAATAGTATACATCCCCCTTCATCAACACCCTCGCCGTCCTCAACAGCTTAGCTTCCTCAATCCTCCCATCCTTCATCGTCGTACCAACATCCACCACACCACTCGGATGCCCAATCCTAATCACAGACTTCTTCTCGCCCCCCATCATCTCCGCCGCAATCGTCCCGTCAATCTGCGACGCAGCGCCCAGACACAGCGAGAGCGTCAGGGGCGCCGCCTTGTGCGCCTGGCCCATGGACATGGCGAGGCACTGAATGTCCGTCTCGGCGGACTTTTTCGCGGTTGGGGGTAGTAGCATGACTACTTTGGGCACGCTCTCGATCTTGGGGTCTAGATGCATTGCGGAGGCGCCGGCTTGGCGGATTTGCTCGAGGCGTGCTTTTAGGGGGGCATTTGCTTCGACGAGGGAGGGGGTGAGGGTTGTTGCTGTGGCGTCGTCGATGCCGAGGCTGGATGTGGTGATGAATACGCCTGGATTGCTGACATCGACGAGTGATGCCTTGACAGTGCTCCCATCGGGAAGATGGAGTTCGTCAATGGGATTACCCGTGGGAAGAGCCCGACCGGTCTTTGCGCCGGCGGGATCTAAGAAGCTGAGCGTGATGGGGGATTGCGTCCCCGGCACGCCGTCCATGGCGTAGTCCCCGTGCGGAGAGTACGTGAGCGGGCTTCCGTCAAGCTGGAACCGTGATACGACGACCTTGTTGGTATTCGTGTTGAGAATGCGCAGCGTCGCCCAGCGAGACCGCGTGGCTGCGTCGTACGAGACGCGGGAAGCGATCCGAGAAGGCGGGACGAAACCCATGTCCCATGCCGCGGGACCGACTATGGCGGACATGTTGCCGCAGGTCCCCGCGAGGTCGAGAGTGCCGTCGCGGATGCCGACTTGGACGAACGTGAACTCGGCGTCTACAGTCGGCCCCACATCGGACCCGGACCCGGAGCTGGCGCCGGAGCTAGAAGAAGAGGATAATGATGACGGGGGCCCGACGACGACGACCTTGGAGGTGGAGGAGATGCCGGAGCCCATGCCGTCGAGCTGGCGGGCGTACAGGGGATCCGGGGAGCCCATTGCGGGGGCGAGGATGGGCTGCCACTGGCAGGGGACGGGGGGGAGGGAGGCGCGGCTGAAGAGGAGGCCGGTGGAGGTGCCGCTGCGGACGAACCAGGCGGGGAGGCGGCGCATTGTTGTTGAGATGTAGCGTGTGATTGAGATTGTGAGTTTTGTGTGTGTGTTGGTGGGAGAGGGGGTTGTTGTGTTATTAGCGTGGTGATGGGAAATGTGTGATATTGTGGAGGAGTAATATTATGTGGTTGCTAGTGGTAGCTGATTCTATGGTAAGGGTAAAAATGATGAGGAGGTTGGGTGAAGCTAGCACGACGTGCGGGTATATTGACGGAGATCATTTAGAAGAGCTGATTTACCTCGGCACTACATACACTCTTTCACAAGTTCAATCAACACAAAACACCATTTTGTAGCGGCAATTAGTCATCTGAGAATTTGTGTTACTGCAGGGCACTACTTCGTAGGCAGTCCCCCCGTGTAAGAAAAACTCCAGTCCAAAACTCATGTTGTCGTGATATTTCTGTAATACCAAAATGCCCCTTCTATAAAAGATTCCGTCATAGTAGACATTGTCACCAAATACCTGTTGCCCAATTGCCCTGTTGAAAGCGCCGTCAATACCCAATTGTTCCCCAAACATAAAAAATACCTATCCATGGTATCCGCTATGATGATGCATGCATATCGCTGCTCCGGAAAGTACAGCTCAAAAGAAAGAAACAAAAAAACAAGCAAAGTTATGCTTTGTCCGAAATCCCGCTTTGAAACCTTTCTACCAGTTTTCCATTTCCACGAGGTTATTCCAAAAAAGAAGGACCCAATAAGAAAGTTTGAGAAAAAAGGGGTTCATGTCAAAATGGCGTTTAATCATTATCGGCCGTAAAGATGCTGTCCAGCCCAGCGACCCTTTGATCTGCCCCTGGCCAGTCTTCGGCCAATGTTGCCAAAGCAGAGGCACGTGCAGAACAGCACGCTGAGGATCCAGATGCCCGCCTCGACGGTTTCCTGGCTGGCGATTCCGCCCAGCATCATCGCCGGCTCGGCCTGGGGCTCTGCGTAGAAGCTGCTGTTGGCCTGCGCAAACGTGGTCGAGGGCGCACGGATAATGTCGGGGCTGACGCTCAGCAGGAAGACGGTTCCGGCGAGGCCAACGACGGTGGACACGACGAGGGCGGGCATGGTTCTATCAATCAGCCACCAGAGGAACAAGTTGGCCAGTGCCACGGCCAATGAGACCTGTGAGCTTGATGTCCATGAGAGACGACGCTGCGTTGGAGAATGTTATGTTAGTTACACCACGTTACGTTACGCAAGCTACATAGAGGGTGACACTGGGGTTCAACTCACAACTGCAAAGGCAACGCCTACGAAAACGCCGATTGCTCTCATCACCAGCGCCCAGTCTGTCTCTGGCAGGGGCTGTCTCTCGTCATCATCGTATGTAGACTCGACCGAATCGACTTCTGTCTCGCCACTGTCGCAGCCAAACATGCCGTCCCACTCGCCGTCAACCCACGGCTGCAGCGCGCCCATGCCAACGCCGGCGAGCGCAAACCCCCACATGGCAGTGTATGATCCGTTGTATCGTGGCATCCCGCTGCCGGCGTCGGATAGCTGAAGCAGACCCTGCTCTTGGTGCAAGTGGGTGACGAGCACACCGTAGCCAGCTCCCAGCACGAACAGTACTAGAGCTCGTGAAGCCAGCCATAGCGCCCTGGATCCGGGGGTTGTGGGCTGTTTCGGACGGTTTGTCTCGGTGCTGGCGTGTGATTGGCGTCTCGACCGATCGCGCATGAGCTCGTATGTAGCGCGGCTGAGGCTATCACGCCGCTTCACCGGCGATCCGGCGCCTGTCCCCCAGGGGTTGTGCAGTTCCTCGTCATCGTCGCCTGCGCCATTGAAGACCTCGTCCTGGTCTGAACAGTCGTAAATGCCCGCCAGCGTCGAGGTATTGAGGTCTGCGGTGGATCGCGACTGTGTGAGCAGCGTGGGAGAGTCGGGCGGAGAGTCGTCGGACGGCCGTGAACCGAGGAAGCCAGACTTGAGCAGGTCGCGGCGGAAGCGGGCGAGGAGGATCTCGTCTTCGAGGCGCTGCTCTTCGCTGTCGCTTTCGTCGTCCTTGGGAGGCGTGAGGCTCTGAGGCTGAGGCGTGGAACACTTGAGGTCGAAGACGAAGGGCCGGCGAGGAATGGGGCGGAACAAGGGAGGACCGTCTGCTGCTGTATTATCGTTCATGTTTGCGCTGCGTCTCTTCTTTTTTTTTTTCTTTGTGTGTGTGTGTTTTCCCGCTGAAATATCAACCGATGTCGACAATGTCTTGGAGTAGAGCGAGTGTTTCAATGCCGGTATGACGCGTGCGCAAGTCAAGAGTTCCGAGCTGCAGGGGAGACGAAAGCCCGTGTTTTAAAACGTAAAAGGATGCCTTGGATAATGCTTGCAATGCTTGCGATGACGGCGTGGCAGCTCCACCGCTAAGGCTGGGATCTTGAGCTTCCGAAAGCGAATTGATGGTCTGATTAAGCTTCGGGGCCGGTGGATCCGCTGACGACTGAGGGCGAAGGAAAAAGGAGATGGAATGATGTAGTTCGGGATGCTGCGAGTCAAAACAAAAAACAAGAAACAAGAGTCAGCGTTGTGTTGCATTATCACATGGCAAAAGTGGCCCTGCCATGATGCTCGGGTGGTAAGTTTTTGCTTTATGCATCATGTGTCAGGGCCCCAACAGAGAGGGTGGATCGGGCCACCAAAAAAAGAACGAAGACGAAGGACGAAGACGGAGAAATGGGGAATGTGGGACTTGTTCATGTCTTGTCTTTTCTTTCTGTTCACTCTCTTTCTTCTTCTTTTTTCTCTTGATTTACATACCTCTTCTTTTGTGCCGGTGATCAAAGGATGTTGCTTCTTGTTGCTGTTGGCTGTGCGTTTGCACTACAGCTCAAAAGGTACCTGACATACACAGCCTGCAAACCAGGGGGGCGGCTAGATTCCGGGTTGCTGCAGATGGATTGCAGCTGTTTTGCTGGGGACAAGCGGAGATGGCCGTTTCGGCAGAACCCGACCGAACCGATGCAAAGGAGAGAGTGAGAGAATGAGAGAGTCGAATGCAGAGAGAAATATCGTCAATAGCAATCACGAGAAGGATGGGAGGGGCGTCGGGCTGCTTTAAATGGCGTCCGGTGTGTTTCAATGGCTGCGAATGAAACTCGTCTCGGCCCAATCTTGCCCTCGACTGTATGTACTGTACACACTCTTCTCTCTCGTCTTTATACACACAACACAGGCAAAAGGAACGCAGCGCATTCGTCGAATGCTCTTTGGCTCTTATGCATGCAGCGCGCCCCTCAACAAAAATACCCGAACAGGCCCAAAAGCTGCACATGACTAGGCCTAGGCGGGCAATATTGGCCCCCTTTCAAAGACACCCTGTCTGGACAGTGTGAATTCTGCACGCGTAACTTGTAGAAGGCGGTATGCGTAGATTCAACATAATCAGCCTGGATCTTCATTGAGAATTGCATACTCGTATATATTTATAATACGCACTCATTGTCGTTGTGATTAAGCACCGAGAGCTTGAATAGATCGTCCATCAATACTCAAGGATCTACATATGTCTATATAACTAGCCGGCGGCTAATGTTATACATGCACCAGACACAAAAGAGGCAACACGCAGCAGCACAGATGATGTACATGGAGCCGCCTCGCACAAGATGCATTCAGCCTCTTTTGACAGCGGCAACTCTCAGCTTCAGCCCATTTCCGACGGCCAAGATGGTTTCCGAACCAAGAGCCCGGGTTTCAGCGCCCGTAGCCCAACTGACTTGATTTGATACTTCAATGGCATTGACGACTCCGTGACTTACCCCGGCCCGTGCCCTTCATCCATCCCTCATTGCACAATGGTGTAGCAATAGCTCAGCGCTAGTCACCATCAACTGAACGGACCGTTGAAGAAAAGCGCCACAACTCTCAGGTTATTCAAACTATATGAACAACTCACATGCCTAGTTCCAATGCATAATAACTGCATGTCATACAGATCGTCGGCCTCCTCACCTGCAAAAGATGGCACGCACGGGACCATCACCGACAGCGCAGATCCCTTACCCAGTACTAACCGCAGTATCCGGTACTGCCAGTGCTTTGTAGCCCCGGATTTTCCACACTGTGCGATGGAGCCCCTTTTTAGGGCAGCTCTTCAGGCGCTTGCTCCGCATGTCAAAAGCTGCAAATGTCCGTTTTCGCTGCTCATCACGGGTCTATTTAACGGAACCCCTTCTTCAAGGGATACGCCAATATTGTAGAGACAAAGGGGGCGGATTCGTTTGTCACTTTTTGAATTATCAAGCTGTTTCATTTATTACAGCTGGGGCTCTTGAACCAGGGGGGATAGAGAACGAGTCGGCTCTGGTACTTGGGTATAGGACCCATGCTAAGCAGCAAATACTGTGCCAAAGTTGTACCTCATGTTGCTCATGCACGCGGAATTAAAACTCAACCTATTGAAAAACGAGACCAATACGGTAGACGCCAAAGCAGACAAAAATAATATAAAAAAGGTAAAAAGTAAAAAGTAAATCAGTCAGCTGGGCTGCAATTTCTCCGCAC
This sequence comes from Trichoderma harzianum CBS 226.95, assembly GCF_003025095.1. Lineage (NCBI taxonomy): Eukaryota > Fungi > Ascomycota > Sordariomycetes > Hypocreales > Hypocreaceae > Trichoderma > Trichoderma harzianum. Next base: position 451,672 of record NW_020209259.1, read on the forward strand.
ACTCAAAAGCAACCGCATAAGCGACCCCCGGCACAACTCTATCCCACCCCATTTTCCCCAGCATCGTCAAATCACCACGCTTCCTCATCCCCCCTCCCTTCTGTTACACCCTTACTACTACTACGAGTACTACTAATACTCGTATATACCTACTAATACATACAAAGACTGGTATATGTACGAGATACGAGAGGGGGAGAAGTTTAAGTTGCCGCCCGGGGTGACATTCCCTCTCCTCCCATTGGCCCTCTCGTCTTTCGCCATGGCATTTTCTTTTCTTCCTCGCTTCATCGCCCAGCCTAAGGGATAAGGCGTGTTTCGGGCCAGGAACCAAGAGGCGAGTCAGAAGCTGGCCGTGCCGCATTTCATGAAACTCAAATCTAGACGGAGCCACGGGACACGGAACGCGGCGACTCGAGCATCCATCCATCTTGACATGTGACAATGCATGTTTTGACTCTTGTCTCTCCTCCCCGCATTTCAATATACTCGTGCATGCGAAGAGCTCCGTACTCCGTACTCCGTACATCCATACTAAATCAGGCAGAACCCTGTCGGTGCTCGGCAACACAAGCACTTCGTGTAAAATAGATAAACATGGACATCAATCTTCAACGCCGCCCATTGGCGCACGTGTACCAATACCCAAAGGCAACATGTTCATCTTGGAACCACTTGGGCTTACCACGGAGGTCAGCTATGCATCAACGTCCAGCCAACCACAGCAGAATCCCTCCCCCTTTGGCCCCCCTCGCGTTCCTGGTCCGCGTGGCGTCTCGTGAGCGGCCCAGATGCGCTTAAACTTTTGGCCAAGCTGCTTGCCTGCAGACGGTACAAACCTTGTGGTACATACCTAGTACTCGTTGAAGACAGTGAGAGTAGCAGATGTTCAATGAACCGGGCATCATTAGGTAGTAATAAGATTTCAAAGTGGAAGCAATGGTATAGGTATAACTCATGGGTAGTGTGCTACAATCTATGTCGAGTACTTTGACCACGAAGAAGGATTTCAAAAGGTCCCATTACACTGACTGCTGACGGTTTGCCGAGTACACATACGCTGAGTACATGTACGAAATAGCACCAGGTAATCGGGGATTCCATCTGCTATATGTGCTCCATAGTTATGCCCGACCCAAGTCCTGGCCTCTGCCCAACAATCCCCCTTCGGATCCAATCCAAGTCCTACTGTGTTCAGCCAGTGCTGGAATGCAGCATGTTTCCAAAAGAGGCGTCGACAGCATGTGACCAGGCACACCTGTCTCAATGACTTCGGCCAACGTCAAAAGTGCGGGGAGGGAAACGGCTTTTGTGTATCAAAATAGTTGCAGGTGCTCTTTCCTTTTTTTATCAAGAACTATTCCATTCCATTTCTATTCAAGGACAGCATGTGACAGTATGTCTACCAATCTATCCCCATGTCCAAAAATTAATGTAATTCGCTGGGATTCATCCCAGGTTACCGTTAAATGCCCCTACTGCGATGAATTGCATCGACATGGAGTCGCGAATCCGGGAAAGCGCGTTTCGCACTGCGCCCCCGGTGGCCAATATGAGTTCATATTCCCCATCGATGAGAAAAGTGGACTTGTCGGCTATGAAATTGACAAGAGAAGAGCCTGTTTTGTGAATCCCAGCTTGCAAGCAGCTCACACTGATGGCAACCCATATTCTTCAGAGAGTGATGAGTGCGAGCTGGCGGATTCTTTTCGCTCTGCAATGAGAATTTCTGGTACAGAACCAAAGTCGGCGCCAATTTTGGATCTCTACGATGATGCGAGAGAAGTTATTACTTTTACTCTTCCAAATGGCGACACCTTTGAGGAAAAGAAAATTCGGTTCGCTGTTTCAGACTGTATATTCGGCAAATTGGGTGCAGTAAGCCAGTACCTGGAGACTTCTACGGAGGCGAAACTTTTTCTGCACGGAAAAGACGAGACTGGAAACACAACCTTGATTATGGCTGCAGCAGAAAAGAGCGACGAGATGGTGTCGCTCCTTTTACAGAAAGGTGCGGATGTCGACGCTACCAATAATAACGGACGAAGTGCGCTCATGGAGGCCGCCCTTTGGGGTCGCCTGAGGAGTGTGAAAGCTTTGCTCGAGTCCAATGCCTCCAAATCCGCCAAGGACCGTCACGGTCGCAGTGCGATGGATTTAGCACAGCCAACTGGCCGAAATGAAAAAGAGAGATATAGTCGCTCTAGCCGTGCGGCTGCAGATAACGTCCCCGAACGTAACAGCGATAGGCGACATATCGCTATCTTACTTGGCGACTCGAACGGTGAGAAGCGTCATGCATACACTAGGCCACTTTCAGAGAGTGAGAGGAACAACTATTTCTTCAGGAAATCTGAGTTAGAGATGGTAATAACTCTTCATGGTCCCATTGAACGCTACCCCGTCCCGCAGATCAAGAAAACTGCTGCCGTTCTCGACCGGGGAGATCAGTTTGCTCGAATATCGGCAACTAGTGGATGGGGTGTTGGTTCTCTACCCCCAAACGATAAGGATATGCCATCCTGGACCGAGCAGGTCTATTACATCGCATCTATAATCGGCCATAGGTTCGAAGAACCGCAATATCTAAGCTGGGATCAGGGCAAACCAGGCCAGTATTATGCTTGCCATTCAGAGAAAAAGCTCATCGCCTACTTCTTAGACAAGCACGTATTCTTGCCTAAAGACAGACAACCTGACCAGACGTTGGAAGACTCAATCCTTGAAGTGGAAACTTCCTTGCAAGAGGGAAAACAATTGTCCATTGCCTGGGCCAGGGTGTGTGATCTGGAAGAGAAGAAAATTGACTTGGACCGCCAGCTCTTCAGTGCAGATGATCGATTGCTTGGTGACTCTTATGATGAGCAAGAGGTCGATAGGCTGAAACATAAGATTCACACAATCGACGAAGAACTGTCAAGACTTGAGTCGGACACTTTCGTGGCTACAATGAGAACTCAACAGAAGAAGGAAAGCAAGTTGTCGAAGAAAGAAAAGGCACATTCGGATCTGATGGAACTGAGCGAGAATGAGCCCCCCATCTCGTTAAAGAGTGCCGTCATACTGAGCAGCAACATGATATGCCAAGACTGTGATAATTTTAGGAAACTGGTGAATGACCATTTCCAGCTGAATATCGAAATGAACTGGAAACTCCTTCCATGTTGAATAGATTAGCAACACGGGCTTCCTGTTCCCCTCTCGTTGGCTTTGGCAAGGTGATAATGGCAATGAATTATTGCCCAGTTAGTTATAGTCACTGGAGCATACACTTCAAACGAATCGTCACCTCTCAGACATTTCCACGAGCCAAGGGGGGTTAAGCATCAATATTGTCATCACTACCATCTAAACTACAAAACTACTCTAAAACTCTTCTATTGGCGGTCAAATGCGCGCAAAGACTTCTCCCTCAGGTTTCGCCGAATCGTTGACCCAAATCAGAGACTCAATGAGTGTGCCGCTCTTGTTTGGCTGGAACTGGATCGTGTAAAACTGTGCATCGTGGACGAGGGGAAATTGTTGTTCGGCCATTTGATTCCACGACAGGAACCATGTAAAGACATCTCCATGATGATGATGTAGTGGAATACCTCCGAGGCTGGCACCCCAAATAGTCATTACGAGGGGGCTCTTTATTCGTCTTTGCCCCCTTTCGTCCTCATCTCTCTGTTCTTTGCCCAGGTGCCTCGAGAAAAATGACTGCTTCCGGATAGTGATGCTCTCACCTGAAACAGCGCTCTCATATTCTCCACAATAGTCGCTCAGAGGCCTCGTGGGTCCTTTGGTTTGTCGGCCTTGTTGTAATTTTTCAGCGAGCTCAGAATACTCTTGGCGCGCGTTGCGTGCGCTTATTCCAGCGAGGAAAGCATAGTTGTTCTTGTACGGGTTGCCCAGAGTCGCCTGGATCAGGAGCTGCCCGATCCAGTCGGGCGTGTCGTCGCCCGTCGTCGTGTTGCTCAGCACTATCACCGCGGCTTCGTATCCCGGCAGCAGGCCGACAAAGCCGTGGGTGCCGTGATATCTGCTCTGGTTCCAAATCAACGTGACCGGGGCGATGCCCGTTCCGAGCTCGGGCATTTGCGTCTTCATCAGCTCCGGGTTGGCTCCAATATCTCCAATGACAGCGGGTAGCGTGCAGGTCGCCCAGCCAGCAGCGTGACTCTTATTTGCTTTTTCACCCGTTCCTATAGCTTGGAGCGGATTGAACAGCAAGTCTACATCTGGAAATACTTGCTTGCGTCTGAGAGTCTGGATTTCCACATCCTTTGTGTGACGTTGACGTTTCCATGCCCGATTGAGGGCGATGCAGTACTTGGCCAAATCATTTGTGGTGCTCATCATACTTCCAACGGCCACTGATGGCATCAAGTTGTGCTCATAGGCAGAACTGCCGCAATTTCGGGCATGTACGAACAGTCGGCCATTGACTCCAACGCTGTATCTCCGAGACGTGTTATGTTCTATGTCAGATGTTTCATCCAGGGCCACTCGAGTACGGGACATCTGGAGAGGCTTCAGGACATTCTCTTTGAGGTAGTCTGCATACTTTGGACTGACAATCTTCCCAAGAAGGGCGTAACCGATACCATTGTGTAGGAATTGAGATCTCAGAGTCGCCCGAGGCCCAAGGTTATTGTATGTCGGAATAATCGTCCTGTCGTTTACCTTGCAGGGGAAGTCGCCAACGTCGAATATGTGTGGCCAGTGATCAGACGTTTGAAGTCCTGTGCGATGGCCGAGAAGATCGCCGACTGTCGCATCACTGTTGTTTACTTGGGGAAGAAAGTCTGAAATCTTGTTGTCATAGCTCAACCCCTTTCTGTACACCTGCTGAGCCACGCAAGCTGCCGTGAAGCCTTGGCTCAGAGCGCCGATGGGGAAAATGGTGTCTGAATCCACGGGCTTTTTTTGGTCCATGTCGCGGTAACCCATGTTTGCCGTCCATATGATTTCGCCCTTGAATATGACGTGACTGGCTAGGCCAACGATGTGATTCTCCTTTAATATTTCGGCAATCGCATCGCGGGCCTTGTCGAGACGTTGGACTATTTCACCCGGGGACCCGGCGATGGTTTCTGCCCTATTGGTTCCTGGGTCAACATCATAATCACTCACAGAGGGGGTGGGCAAAATAAGGAAAGGGTCGACTTGCATTGTGTCTTGAATCTTGTCTCCAAGTGTTGCGAAGTAGAAAGGCCGCTAATGGGCATATTGGTGATTTTGATGAGCCAATGCAACTGGAAATTCGAGGCAATATTTATACCTAGGTATGTGTGATGCGATTCGACATGATGTGAACAAACGCCTTTCAAATGAATATCGCAGCTTGTCCAGTCCATTGGCTCAAGAGTGTTGTAAATCTGAACGGCCTGCAAAGGAACCGCAGTGGCACATGCGTCCCCAGCTCATCTTTGCAGTCCCCCCTTTTTTTGTCTTTTGCGCCGTCGAGATGCCGTCTCGAAACTCCAATGCTTGCAAGACACCATCCCGTCTTTGGTGTTTCACTTGGTTCAATTGTTTGGCTTTGCCACAACGTGGCAAGGAAAGTGGAAGTCGAGAAGAAAAGACTTGCATTGTTCTGTTCTAATTTGAGGTGAAGAACAAAGAAAGAGTAGAGAGTCTATAAGCAATAGATCCGCTCAACCACCCCGCAGCAACACCCGGTCTAGAAAGAAGAAAGAAGGCCTGACAATGCCCAGTCTAGAACAAGAAAGAACCAAGTGTGATGTCCAATCCGGAACAAACCAAAAATAAACCAAAAACAAACAAAACAACTTGAATACAAAACCAGGTCAAGTCAAGTCAAAAATAGCACGAACCAAAAGAAACCAAAAATAGCACGGAAACCCAACAACCTCGTCGCTCACACGAAGAAGCACAAGATTGAACCCAAATGACCAGAAGAACCAGATTGTGTGCCGAGCAACATGCTCCTCCCCTTCCGCCTCCTTACAAGTCCTCTCCATCCGGCGCCTGTCACGATACAAAGTCACATCCACTATGTATGCTGCTCACGAATGCTGCTCTGTGAATTGGCTGGTGCCATCAAATCAGGCGCTCTTTCGCTCACGGCCGTGTGGATGTCCTTCACATGCCTGGCAGAAGCCAGGTCCGCCTCATGGTGAAAAGCCCTTTCGTGCTTTTCCAATTTGTCAATTGCATCAGCAAAGCGTCGACCGTCGCGGCAGGCAAGACACAACTCCCGGAGGAGATTCTCTTTCAGACTGGTTAGCAAAGCAAAGGCTGGTCGGTGCGTTACGGGTCTACTCACTGCAAGCTCGCCTTTCAAGATAGAGGGCCGTCTGTATACATGCGTCCACGTAAACTACATAAACATCGCAAGATATTTTGCGCAGACGCTCGTTGTCAGGGTATAGGTTGACGTATTCTTTTAACCGCGGTAGCATTGTTTCAAGGCTATCAAGCAAAGCTTGAATGCTGGAGGAGACACTGTAGATACTTTTTGCGCTCTTCAAAAAAGTCAGCGAAAATGGCAGTTACTCATGTGAGAGCGATAAGGACAACGCTCACCTCTAGGAAGATCTGGATGCTTCCCCATACCAAGGGTAACAATTTGTTAGCCTTGGCCAAGGAGGTGATCCCTGGACTGAAGGCAAGCAGGCCCTCCACAACGGGCTTCATGGCTGTCAGAAACTTGGTGTCCGCTCTTTCTTCGTACGCCTTGTACAGTTTAAGAATATCATCCTTGCAAGATTTATACTTTAAAAGATCGGAAAGGCGTCCTGATTTCTCTTTTTTAAGGCCATTCTTCAATAGCTTCTTCCAGAGCTCATCCAGGGTCAGCCCTGCGCCAACTTCTTCGGTAGACGGAGTAGACGTGGGTGTGTCTCTTAGTCCTGGGAGCCGGAAATTCTCTAATAGCCTTCTCCGGAACTTCTTCCGGGTGGCCGATGCATCAACTTTGTCATCAGACGTGGCGGCCGTGGCTGGAGCAGCATCTTCTTCTGGCGATTCGATTGCCGTTGGAATAATGTCCTGTTCGGGCGTGGCTATGGTAGCGCTTTGCTCAGACGAGACGGGCGTGGTAACCGTAGGGAGGATGCTGGCAACGGGCTTCCGCCAACATGGGAATGGGCATTTGATGGGCTCTTCGGTCATTTCCTGCATCTTGTCATCGGTTTTTTCCCCCGCCCTCTTCGCAGTCGTCAGCAGAATGGGAAAGCACTAAACGTTACAATATTTTGACAATCACGGGATGAACAAGATGCTTCGCTCGGGTTAAAGGGCATCTTCCTATATACATCTGAAGAGCCATGGCGCAACCCAGACGACCAATGTTCACGATGCCGCGTCAGTCACTACAGTTGCCAGTACCCGTTCCTCCCGTGTTGCTAAAACTATGTTGAAACAAGAGGCGGACGGCAAATCCAAGATATGAGCCCAGAAAACCAAGATGGATATGGAATGCATCAATAATTCTTCTGTTTCTGCCTCCAGACATCCACCTGGCTCACGGAAGCTCGTGGGGGGAGATACATGTATCCGATGCTTCAGATTTGTCTGCCAAAGCGTTTGCATACTGTCTGCCAACGGGCAACAATGGGAGAGCTACCGGCCAGTTTGAAGCTCACAAGGTGAAATACTCCTCAAACCCCAGCTTTATACAAGCATCTAGTCTATTTCCATCTCCTATCATACAACGATCCATTTCCTTAGCGCGAGATTGTACTGAAACGTCCCAGATACGGCAGCCTTCTAGAACACGGTACAATGAGGCAGTTTATCGGGTGTTTCATGTCAAAATTACATGGTATAAATACATCTGTTCTTCTTCATTGTTACTGCGAACAGCCGTTAACAGGATTTCCGGCGTTGGTCAACTTTTCCTGTTCTTATCCGTGAGGCAGTCACTGCTTTACTGGTTGCGTTAAGGCGGCGATCAGAGATTGAGACGTGGCCTAAGATGAGGAAACAGAATTAGAAGCGGGAAACGGGAGCAGGAAAGGGGTGAATGTTCGTTGCCATTCACCAACATCCGGGCTTCTTCGAGTTAGTACAAGTATGAAGACTGCTATTACTTCTGCTATTATGGATCGCCTCTGAGAACGGTTCGAATGAGTTTCTTCTTCATCAGAGGCATTAAAAGACATGCCAGGCACTCATGTTACACAGACTCCTTATATACGCCCAGTTCCGTTTGAACGTGTTGTGTTACTCGAACGCGGCTGTGATGCTGGCCAGAAATACGAACAAAGGTAATCCATATTAACGTACATGGGGATGCTGCCCTGTGCGGTGACGGATGCTGCCATGTTCAAACAAAGAAGCACAAATACACCAGTCTCCAGTTCACATACATGTCCGCGTCCCATGTATTAATAAGATGTGCGTACATGAACGCTCCTAGGGAGGTAGGTATAATGCAAGTTCATGTAAGATGCCATCCACATGCAAACTCGGGTAGGAATGCTCTCTCAGGCCTCAAAGTCCCACTCTAGACTTCTTAGACAATGCTCCCGTAAACAGTGATGAAGACCAAACGGCGTTTCCCAAAGCATGGACATCGGATGCCTGCAGTTGGCCGTTTGTCATTAAAATAGAGCAATATCCTTGGAACAGAGCGCGACGGATACACAGATTTGAGAAACAAAGTCGGGCTGTTCGTATCAAAACTTGATTAAGACTCATTTATGACCCAGCCACAACATTTCTCCCGGAAGTCATGGATACATTCAACAGATTCTCCTCTCAAGTCCACCGAACAGATGCCTCCACCCTCAGCTATCGCTTCTGCCATCTCTGTTGATGCAGCGCCTTAACCTCCAAGTCTAACCCCGGAACCGGTCCTTCAACCTGAATGTGCGGCGCAACAGCATTAATCGGAAGCGCCGCCACAGGGCCCTTTTCGACTCCAGCCTCTTCCATCCAGCTCTGATACTGCGCCGTGGAAGTAACATACACGATCCGGCCCAGCCCGACATACGCGTGGGCAGCCGCACACATGGCGCAGTGCTCGCCGGACGTGTAGACGACGGCGGAGGCGCGGGCCTCGGGCGTGAGGTTGAGCTGCGCCCACCGGGCCAGCGTCAGTTCCGGGTGCAGCGTCGCGTCGGCCTGGAAGTTTCCTGCTTCGCCTGTGACGATGCGGTTGCGGTCCTTGTGGAGGATGTTGCCGTCTGCGTCGACTAGGACGGAGCCGAAGGGGGAGTCGCCTGCTTCGAGGGATTCACGGGCGAGGCTGACGCAGAGCTTGAGGGCTTCTTCTCGGTTGACCATTTTGGTGGTATGTGAATGTGGGTGTGAATGTGAATATGGATGCTTGGTGTTTGAGAGGGACTGAGGATGAGGATAAGAGAGTGGCTGTCGTGGATGTCATCAAATGTCATAGAGATGAGGTGAGGTGAGGCGTAGCACCAGTTATGGGGCGTGTAAGTGGCCGAATTGGGATGAGGGGAAAATGAGTGTCAACGAAGAGAAATGGACATTTTCAACTATATAAACATCAAGTAGGTGTATTCTACGACAATTTCATCTTTATTCCATTCATCAATTGCGATCCGTGGAGCAATGCAGTTGGCATTTTGGCTGTGTGGTTGGTTCTGTTGCGGGTTGACGCTTACATTTGTGCTTCATGCTGTGCTTGTGCTCGTGTTACGGCGGTGGCTTCATGCAGACTGGCCGGCTGCTTACATTAATTCGCTGCTAGTACCCTGGAAGCGATGGCCGTTTAATAGAGACATTTTCATCGCCTGAATAATCAAGCGTCGCCGTGACAATGTCTTCAGAGGGCGCGACGAATTCGATACAAGTATCGATTGCCTTTCGGATATAACATTGAGCGTGGGGGAAATGCATATATTCCATCGCAGCTATCCTTAGTCCTAATATCATATCATCTAGTAATACTTCAAGGTAATCCTTTAGACACGGACCGATCATGATTAGAACGCCCTCCGAGTTATGAAACAACATTTCGACGCCTTCCCCGGACCATTTAAGCGTCAATATAAAATCACAAACTACCCCTCGTCTTCCAAAGCCGTGGATACCCAAAGCCAATAATCCAATCCATGGACCGACTAGAATAGAGACAATCGAAGCTATCCGTACCGCATACATGCATGTCGGCCCGACAAGTGGGGTAACACTGCATATAGCCATATAGCGGCCGCTTAACTGCATGCAAGCGCCCAACAACCGACGCAGACATGCAAGTATGAGAAGCACCAGCGAGCAACTCACAGGCCTGGAATAGGAAATCCACGACGAACTAACGGCTGACTACAGCGTTCGGCCAACCCAACTTACGTCAGGCTTCACATCAGACCAAACATGAGGTTTGCCATTGGCCGTCATCGGAAGCCTCTCCACCCCTTGCAGCGGGTTGTCTGAGAGTGCCAGAGAGTATAAACACCCGTGAGATGGCCGCCGGGCATTGAGCCGGATCTAATACTTCTTCTCTATACTCTCGATACTGTCTGTAGCACAGGAACAATATCTAGCCTCTTATCTTAGATATAAACTATAAAGCATCACTCACTACACTCATCACAATGGCACCACCCACTGCCACCGCCACCGAGGAGGAACACACCCACCAGCAGTCCATCATCAAGATGAACGTTGCTCCTGCTGTCGAAGAGGAGGAGTTGGAATCCCAGCTGGACAGCCTCAGCCGCGGCCCCAATCCCCTGCGAGGTACAACCATCCCCGTTCATCATTCTCACATTCATAAACATTCATACCCATTACTCTCACATCCCACTTGATGGCCACTACCTATCCATTCATATCCAATCCATCTCGATGAGAATCCTCCCACTCTGCAATGCCTCATCCAAGACCTTAAGCTAACCACCCGCTCCATCAGGCATCCCAACTTTCCCCTCCTTTCACGAGCACCGCAAGCACATTGTCCTGCACATGGCCGCCGTCTTCCGCAACTGGGCTCGCCACGGCTACACCGAGGGCATCTCCGGCCACATCTCCGTCCGTGACCCCGAGTTCCCGGACCTGATCTGGATGAACCCCATCGGCAAGCACTTTGCCCTCCTCAACGGCAGTGACATGGTCTGCTTGAGGATCAGCGATGGTGAGATTGTCGGCGGTAACCGGGTATGATAAATCTCCCAATCTAGTTTGTATCAATCGCTTGAGGGGGCACAAAGCTGACTTTTGTTGTTGTAGACTCACCCTGTGAATAACCCGGGCTACTACATTCACTCCGAAGTCCACAAGGCGCGCCACAACATCCACGCCATCTGCCACGCTCACACCATCGCCGGGCGTGCCTGGTGCGCCTTTGGCAAGCCTCTTGACATGATCACCCAAGACGTGTGTGATCTCTACGGGGTTCTCGCCGTGGACACCGAGTATGCCGGCATCGTGACGGCCGAGCAGGAGGGCAGACAGATTGCAAAGGCGCTTGGTCCCAAGGGGAAAGCTGCCTTGCTTATTAACCACGGCATCATCACTGTTGGACAGACTGTTGATGAGGCTGCGTTTTTGCTGGGCTTGGTGGAGCGCAGCTGTGAGATCCAGCTCAAGGTTGAGGCTGCGTGTGCGGGTAATCCGAGCTTGAAGAAGAGTATTATTCCGCATGAGTTGGCGATGAATAATTACAAGATGGCGGGTGAGAAGCATTGGTTGTATGAGGAGGCTCAGCCGGATATTGAGCTTGAGATTGAGCTGGCTGGAGAAATCATTTCGCGGGGCCTGGATGATGTGAAGATTGATACACCATAAGGATAGAGCGAGGGTGGCAAGATTTAAACTGATGAATGACTAAACGACGCACATATAACTTTGGTTATGATTTTTGTTCTCTTTTTTTGTTTTGCCCCTAATCCATTGTTGTGAGGGCTGCGACTCCTTATCAAGAGCTATTGCTGCTTTGTTATCATGCAGAAAACTTGTTGATACTTCCGAGCACATCCATTATGATGATTACAAAGTGATACAAGTCTTGATAATGACAACAGTCTTGTAGAAGAGGTAATATGTAATAGCAGCCCTGTAATATTGAAGACCTATGCTATGCTACCATATTGTGTAGTTCATGGCTGGAACAATTTAGTGTCATTACAACAAAGCACACAAATTCTATCCATTTTCAGCCCGATCTAACGCCCAACATCTTCCTCCAGATTCTCCTTGAAATTTCTATAAATGCTCTAAAGTTCTTTGTCCCACTTTCATTCCTACCTTATTTGATTTCCGTCCACGCGGCCCGGGCCATTCTCGCCAGTCTCCGCAGATCCCGAACCGGGTGCCCGCATGCCAGAGAAAGCTCTCTCCGCACCTGTGGAACGAACGGCACGACGTGTTTCGACTCGAACAACCTCGGCAGCGCACCGACAACTTCCAGGGCCAGCTTTCCGCATTCGGCCTCGACCTCGGGACGCATCTTTGCAGGGACGTAGCCCGAGGGCAGCCAGTCTGGCCGCGTCAGCTGTGCTGCGGCCTTGAGTGAGAAGCAAGGCAGTGCGATGTTGATCAGGCTCTTGGCGTATTCTTGGGCCTTGTCTGGTGACTCTGCTAGGATCTTCTTGAGAATCTCGAGTGCGGGCAGGGTATCTGGGCCGGGGCCCAAGCTTTGCGAGAGTGCCATTGATACGCGTAGAATCTCGACACAATCGTCTTCCCAAATGGAAAATGGCATGTGCTTCACCATTGACAAAACGCCAATTCTATAATTGGTCTTGACAAGCTGACTTCCAGCTTCGGCGTCTTGACTTGTTGCAATGTCAAGCATGGGCTTGACTAACTCAAAGTAAATCTTCTGTGTCCAAAGGGGCTTCACAACGGCAAAGTTCTCCTTTGCCAAGAACTTTTGCGGTGCAACAATCATCTCGAGTCTTCGAGCCAGGAGATGGCCAGTAGTTTCGTTTCCAGGGACATCGCGTAACCGCTGGATCAGGGCTCGAGCTTGCGTGCCGCCTGGGCGACGGATCAGCCCACTGACAATTGCGTAGATGGAAGATACTTGTTCTAGGTAGCGCGAAGCATCATCACTGTCAGAAGCGTTTTGGGCATTTTTCAAGGAGGCTTCTAATCGGCCTTCCAACTTGGACATCAGATATCCGAGGCTTTCGACCTTGTACTTGTTCGCCAGAATGGTCAGGATGGATCTGGTTACAGGTCTGGTGACAGAGTTTTGGGTGAGAGAGGCACTCAAAGGGCCACTGATTAAAAGTTCTTGCGCAACTCCAGAGTCAAACTATTCGGACAGTTAGAAGTGCTATAAAGATTGGAAAGGAATAAGGGAACAACTCACGAGTTTTGCAACAATAGAGGGCCTCATAGCCTCTAGGAGTCCGAAAGAAAGAGTATTGACTGTCTTTTCTGTCAACCAACCCCATGATGATCCTTGCTCATCTGTGTAGTTCTCCAGCTGAGCCTTTCTCTGTTCCTCTGTAGCGGAAGCAGGGACGGGTATTAGTTCTTCTTGGAAAAGATTCAAAAAGTAGTGATCGATTTTTAGTGAAGCCTGCTGAGCCTCGCCCATCTCACGAACAACGAACCCAGCAAAATCAGAGACGAGATGGAGGTACTGGTATTCAGATGTCTTATCAGAGCCATCAAAGTCCCTGCTGAGCTGAAGAGCCGGAGTCTTGGTGCCCGAGATGAGACCTACAGCGGCGGTTGCGCGGCGATAAAGGCTCCGAACAACCACCAGGGCAACGAGCAAAAAGTCATTGCGAAGCTCAGTAACGGTTGTTCCTTTCGGCGGTGTTGCGCTGTTGTAACTCGGTGCAGAGCCATCATCTTCCTCTTCTGCAATGACTCTTAGCTCCGGATACTTGTAAGTGACCCGATACAGCCACATGGAACCATCAAAAGCCTGGTCTTTCTCTGGGTTATGCTTCAAGCAAGCGTCATTGAAGTAACGTGAGACAGTCTGAATACCGACAACCAACGCACACCAAATCTTTGGGCTAGCTTTTGCGTTCATCGCCGCTATTAACTCGGTAGTTATGACATGAATCAGGGCCAAGAAGTTATTTCTCCCAGCGATAAGAGACTTGGGCAATTCAGAGCATCCGATATAAGCCAACAGAGAGCCAATCTTTTGGATTTTCTCGGCAGCTTCGTCACTCTGGTCATTACGACTGCTCTGAGCGACTGACACAAACTGATCAACCAAAGGTCGGAAGCCCGGTGCGTAGGCCTGGACGGATCTGTGTAGAGCCTTTGCTGTCTCGTTCAGAAGATCATCTGAAGTCGAGTTTGAAGAATGGCCACCAAACCCATTTAATGCAATGGCGAACAGTGCTTGGCAGACTTCAGAGCACGTTGCTTCAGGAAGAAGCAGCCCACTTTCTTTCTCGAATCCGAGCGGCACGGTTCCTTGGGAGACCAACGCACCCGCTCCCTGGACTGCCTCCGTTGCAATTTTAATATCATCCACATTGGCGTTTTCGTTGCTTCCAAGTGCGACAGGGCTTTTGTAAACGTCGTGGTAAAGATTCTTGAAGATGCCATCAATGGACACAAAATCGCTCTTTTGTTCATCAGTCATCTGCGTCTGCGACAGGAGAAGTCGAGTTTCCAAGATGACGTTAAGGATTTTCAGCAAATCTTGACTATGTGTCACTGATTTCCGGTGTCGTAGGTTGTCCTTGAGGTGCGTGATTGTTGGCGCCACCATGAGTACGAATGCACTCGGGTTTGCGCTGAGGACACTGACGATGAGACGGCCAGCTGGAGTAGTGTACATGGGATTCGACAGGTCGTTAACGCAGTCGCGCGTCACATCCAGCGTGTAGTTGCGGAGATCGTCGCCCTTGAGCTTTGTTGCGAGCGTTTTCAACACTTCGAGAGTAGCCCAAATGGCATCTTCGATTTCCCCGTTTCGTACTTCATACTTGAGACTGCCCCAAGTCCGGCTAACGTATGGGATAATTGATTCTTCTGGGTGTGTGTACTCTTCAAGACACTCTTTGATAGTTTTCAAAACATCGACCTAGAATAAATGAGATTCACTGAATACAGACGAAAGGAGCAGAACCAGCTTACCTTGACGTTGACAGTAACACCGTCTCCTTGGTCAAGTTTACCTATCAAGAATGGTAGTGCAAGGGATGCGAGGCGGTATGTTGATGAGAAGCATTTCCGAAGCTGAGATTTAAGGTCCTCTGGAGTAAGGCCGCTCTGCGACAGGCGCGGTAGGGTGATGGGATAGTATGCCTTGAACGCAGCAAAGACGGCCTCGAGGACCTCTTGGGTAGGCTCATATTGTTGGAGAAAAATTCTCAGAATGTCAAACCACACAATCAAGCAATCCGGGTCTCTCTCATTCCGGCACAGCTCCAACAGGTTGGTCATGAATGCAGAGGAAGGTCCGTCCCGTTGCTGGAGATTGCTCGCAACTTCAGGGGTGGAGATGAGTGTTCTCAGCAACTCATACACTGCCAGGCGAGTCTTGATAGTCTGTCTTTGGAAGTCTTCCTTCATACCGCACACTTTACCGATGATGTCGTAGCCACTCTGTGATTGAAAGGCCTTCATGGCGATAATCCGAGACAAGGCCGAGGCCGAAGCTAGGATGCCGGCTTTGTGATCAATGTCGAGCATGGCGCCGAAGAAGGCAATCAAGAGCTTCACTAGAAAACAGTGTAAGTCGAATTGACCCTGTGGCAGCTTGTAAGAACCATGGATTTACCTTGGCTCAATTTCAGGAGATCCGGTTTCACAAAATCCAGTGTATGAGATAAAAACTCCAAAGCTGAGCCACATTTATGTTAGCACAGCATCAAGGTGACTATAGAATGAGAGCCATATTCTCACCTTTTGCTCTTGATGTCCAGTCTGGAGTTTCTTGTGCATCTTCAGTCTCGTTGTTACCCGGCATCCATGGCTGAACGGCCTCTACCCAACGTGCAACAGGGTTGGAATTGGCCGGACCTGTCTCAAGCTCTATAGAAAATCTCATGTTAGACTAGCCCACATCTCAAATCTTCAAATAGATCATACCTTTGGCCGCTCTCTGGGCCAATTCTGTCAGTTTGGCTTCATCTTCCTCGAGGACAAAGTCGAGTGCCAGCTGCCGAAAATCGGCCATGGCTTCTATGCGCTTGCGTAAATGCTAAACCGGTATCCAGGCGACTTCCAGGTGATTCAGGAGGATCCAAAAAAGGCAAAAGATACTCTTTTATATCAACTCTCTCGCAGCGAATGCCCTCGTAATAGTCGAATGCAACGTTATCAGTGCAAGTCTCGGTGAGTCTGAGCGTCCAATCCCAGTCACTATCGCGGGGTAACTTTTGTATGACCAACCGCCCACTCCCGAAGAGTTCACCGCTTCTTACGTCCCTAGGAGCGTGAATTGAGGCTGTTGGATGAGTTTCCCCTTCTGTACAGCGCCGTTCTAGGTGTTTTCGGCCGCTCAGGAGCAGGGCAAAGATGTATTTGTAAACATTGACGAGCAGACAAAATCGCAATTCCGCCGGGACGAACATCGGCCATGGTGGGGTGTTTTTTTCTGGGAGATTCGGTCCCCACTTTTTGGTCATGACGGAAGAATCCCGCGCTCGATGCTTCAAGTTTCTTTGCTTTGGGCCGGCATTTGCAACAGCCAATTCCAGCTTCACCAACCTCTTCGTCGTAGCCATGATTCGAATACCGACGCTGCGACATCTGGCGACCAGTTCGGCGCGCTTCGCCGCTCGCACAACCCAGCAGCGTCGCTGGGCGCAAGTCGTCGACGTCCGATTCCACACAACGCAGCCTTCGCAAGTGATCCTCGAGAAGTACCGCGAGAAACTCACCAAAAAGGCGTCGCAGGAGGGTCATGGAAGCATCGAAGACCTCAAAGCAGCGTATGCGGACAAGATTCAAGAACAGCGCAAGAATGACGCCGTAGACGTTCCTTCAATAGAGGATCTGTCCTCGGCATCCATCCCGCAGACCGAGGGCACGCCAGTCTCCCAGCCGAATCGCGGGCCTGTGCCATCTTCTTCCTCCAAGCCCGCTTCAAAGGCTTCCTCAAGCGAAAAGCCCGCCATCAAACCCCTTGGCGATATCCTCGATCTCGAAAAAGCCGCCGACTTGCCCGAAAAGGAACTCACAGCCATCTGGCGCCTTCGCCACGCATCGTCTCCGCAGACGCTCTGCGCCGTCATCCCTGCGCCAACATACAAAGCGATGGAGGATCTGGCACGCAGCAGTCCCTTCTTTGTCCTTCCGGTGCCGCACGAGGATCAGGGCGCAGAAATGCACCTGTTGCAATGGACCTTTGATGCAGCATCCAAGACCAGCACTGTTCTGTTCACCCAGCTGGTCGAGTATAAGACCAGAGGGGAGTTTGCGCAACCACATACCACAGTGACGCATCACCTCGATCTGATTAAGGACAAGGGTCTGGTTCTTATGCAGGGCCAGGTCATGGAAGGGAGGGGCGTACAGCCAGACCACGCAAGATGGCTGGTTATGTGCTTGCAGCGATTCTACGGCGGATGGGAGCAAAAGGGCGATGAACTAGATGGACAGAGAAAAGAGAGGGCCAAAGAAAGAAAGAAACTGCTTGAGTGGTTTACAAAAGGCGATCCGAGATTCAGCGTCGAGAAGCTGCTAGAAGAGGCGGAAAGATTGGGATGATTTGGCGTCTTGGAAAATAGACGACTTTACGAGCACTAGGATAGATGAAACGGCAGCAGACCCGTTCATTTGTATTTGTTATATAGGCATTAGACGAGGTCATCCACAACCTCGAATTGTACAATTAAACAACGGCTAAAATTACACGCCTTCTTTACCACCAACCCAAAACGCCCGTTCTCTTCTACTTACAACTTCGACTTTGGTGCTGCTGCCTCCGCTTCCTCCTCTTTCTTGACCTGGTCTCTCAGCACTCTCCGCAAAATCTTGCCTGCTTGAGATTTAGGGACCTCTTTGATGAAGCGAACGCCACCGCGCAGCTTCTTGGAGGGTGCGACCTTTGCGTTGAGCCACTCGGTGATTTCCGTGGCCTTGGCCTCGGTCTCCTCGACACCGGGCTTGAGCACGACATAGGCGCGCGGGATCTCGGTGTGTTGCTCCTTGTCCCAGACACCGATGACGCAGACGTCAGCGATATCGTCACGGCCGATGAGTTTGGCCTCGAGTTCGGCGGGAGGGACTTGGAAGCCCTCTGTTGTGGGAGTCGAGTCAGCGTCACATACAAGAGACGAGCAGGGATGGAGTGCGAATGGTATGGGTTTTTATAAGGGGATGAATATGTGTCGTTGGACTTACTGTATTTGATGAGCTCCTTCTTGCGGTCGGTGATGTAAAAGTTGCCCTTGGGACAGCAGTAGAAGATGTCTCCAGTCCTATACCAACCATCCTCAGTGAAGGTTTCTTTGTTGAGTTCAGGCCTCTTCCAGTAGCCTGAGAAGACGTTTGGCCCCTTGAGGAGAAGTTCTCCGGACTAGATTTCCATGGTAGTTAGTACACACTTCAATAAGTGGAAATCTCCGTCAGTTTGCCTCTCACCTTGTCATAGCCCAGTTCCTTGCCATCCTCGTCCACAATCTTGGCCTCCATATTCGGATACAGCCTTCCAACGGAGCCTTGATACTTCCACCACTCTTCTGCCAGCTGTATCATGACACCGGGGGATGTCTCAGACAGTCCATAGCCCTGCTTCACGCCAATCTTGAGCCGGTCCCATACCGAAACTGCCAGTTCTCTGCTCAATGGAGCAGCGGCCGAGTTTATCCATCGCAGTGATGACAAATCGTACTTTGAGATGACGGGGTGCTTGCCCAGAGCGAGAACAATGGGCGGTGGCACATACATGAAGGTGATGTGATGGTCTTGGATCAGCTTGCAGGCCTTTTCAAGGTCGAACTTGGGCAGGACGACACATTTGACGCCGGTAGCGATGGTGGTAGCCAAGACAACGACCAGGCCCTAGGTGAATGAAGACATCGATGTTAGCTTATGGTCTGGAATATGGCAGCTCGCTTTCTTCTCTCTGGGACAAACGTACATAGATGTGGAAGAATGGAAGAACGCCCAGCTGAGCGTCTACTTCCCATAAGAGGCCTTTGATGTCGCCTTGTTTCTCGCCCTGGACCGCTTGAGCTACAATGTTCTGGTGACTGAGCATCACACCCTTGGGCAGACCGGTTGTTCCCTAGTTGGGCTTATTAGTCGCCAATATGCAAGATATCCATGGTATGGGCACACTCACAGAGCTGTACACGAGATACGCGAGGTCCTTCCTGGGATCAATATTGGCCTTCTGAGGCTGGACCTTGGCGCCCTGGGCAGTGATGTCAGACCAATGCCTATGCACCCCGGTCTCATCCCGACCATCACCCATCAGCAGAATCCGGTCCTCAGGCAACCCCGCAAGCGCCGCGGCCTTGCGGGCAGCCTGCAAGAACATCTTCTGCGTAAGAAGGGCCTTTGCGCCAGAGTCCTTTAGCTGCTGAGCAAGGTCCTCGGGCGTGTACGTCGGGTTGGCAGGACTGGCGATGCCGCCGGCCCAGTGAATGGCAAAGTTCACGACGGGGACGTCAATGTTGTTGGGCGTGAAAAGGCCCATGACGTCGCCCCTTTGCCAATTGAAGACATGGCGCAGGCCCTTGCCGAATTCGAGGGCGAGACGCTTGATGTCGTTGAATGAGTGAGACCTGCCGGTGTCGCAGTCGACGAAGAGGGCTAGAACAAAGAGTTAGCCATGAGACATTATGACGCTTTTTGTCATGAAATGAGTATTGTTTTTCGAGACAACAATGAGACAAGAAAGAAAGTGAGAAAATGATTGTGTATGGTGTACTGACGTTTGTCGCCGGGATAGTGTTTGGGCTGCTCTAGGTAATATGACCAGATGTCGACGGGAGGAATCTCGACCGGGATTTGGAGTGACGCGATAGGCATGATCGCGGTCAATTCGCTATGTTGTATGTGTGTAAGGTGTGTATGAAGGTCTCTATAGATTGGTAATCACAAAGTTTCGAGAGGCAATCCTATACCAGTCGAAGCTTTCTATCCCAACAGAAGCAGTCAAGGATGAACAAGAGTGAAGATACAATACGGAAACTGGGGCCGGCCTGCTATGGGTATATGTAGAATGGCAACACTAGGAAATCCAAGATCGTCTCGAGAAATAGAAATGGGCACGCGGAGGGTATTATGAGGTGGGATAAGCCAGAGGCTGACCCTGGTACAACATCGTGTCCATGCTTGATAATGGTAGTGTCACCTCATTGCTTTTAGTACGATCAACCTCCGTCTCCACGCTCAACCTAGGCACTAGGAAAGGCATCTAGCACACAGAACCATACCTTTGTTGGTTTCGCGTCGTCGGCCCCAAGTCCGAGCTACCGTGTCCTGGGCAATCTGTTACGAATATGCGGTTCCCTGATGCTTTGATGCCCGTCGGGACTCCAGTCTTTGTCCGCCAGCAAAACTCCGAGCTTGCCAGGCTCAAGATAGAGCCTAACCCCGGGACTTTTCTGACTCGGGGGTACAGGTAATCCCACAGCAACGCCCTGCCGTAATAGTACATTTGCAGAACAGTCACATAAAGTCACACACACATCATACATGGGCCCTGGACCGCTCTGGGGCTTCTCGGTACGACGGAGACTTCAAGGGCGGTAAAAGCGGAGTCTCTGGGCAATCCATGGATCTTTAACCTCGGTGCCGCGAACGGGGCGTGTGGGTCACCGTAGACTGAAGACAGAAAATGGAGTTCAAGCCCTTTTGGATGGCGTTTGCGGAGAGAATGAATGCGGGGGAGCAGCAGTAAGGGGAGAGTTTGCTTAGGGATCTGACCTTGTGCTCTGGCGGCTGCTGGCGAATCAAGTGTCGATAGCTTCACGTCAGATGGCAGCAGTGTGAGAAAGATTAATAATCACAAGTTTCTGGGAAATCGGTAATTCATCCGACTTTTATGGAGCTTCAATTCTGTTGCATTTCCTGGCAATCAATCTGCCGACAATGGCAAAAAGATGCTCATGTATTTGAGCCGACTCCATCTACAACTCCACATCTATCGTTACAGGTGCCACCCTAGACTCCGAGCTTTTAGGTCGCATTCGGATCCAAGCAAACAAGAAATAGGCCTAGGAAAGGAAAACAAAATAAAACTACTCCGTACCGTATATATCCATAGTCCCCTATTCGCTCGCCTCCATCGCCACAACCTCGGCTGGTTCCCACTTGGGCACCGTATCGCATCCTTCCGGGATTCTGCAAGAGTCCCGGACGTCGCACGTCTTCCACAGCACCTCGCGGATTTCTCGAAATACCTGGTCTGGCGCATCCATGGCCCAGATCACATCCAGGTGCTGGTACTCGGGAATCACTTTGCTGTGCACTACTTTAACATGCGGCTCGCGCCCTGCTTCGAAGCGCTTGAGAAGCCTCTTCCCGTCTACAAGATGATCGTCGCCGCAAACCCACAGCGCAAATGGGGGCACTTGGTGATTGTACCATGCCGTGGAGCCCTTGATGTGGTGCCGATGATTAGACTTGTGAATCTGTTCTCCAGTTTGGAGGTTTTCGTCACTGGTTTCTGAGTCGTCTTCGTTGCTGCCGCTTTCATCCGTGCTTTCTTCTTCTCTCAAGACATCCCTCGTCGCCAGGATACACTTGTGGTGGGCAAAACACTCACGACCGAGCCACCACCTCATCGACTCGGCACTTACATACACGGGCGCAAACTGAAACATGCGGTTGCGCAGGCCTCGGTCCCATCTCTCGTCGGTCCAGTCAAAGAGGAACGAAAAGACCTTGTAGCCCAGCCATCCGTACAGCCGGGGATCCAGCAGCGCGTGCATCTGCATCATCAAGGGGATGAAGGCGTGGATCCCAAACATGAGCCTGAACATGCCGGGCGAGATGATGCGCATGAACTTGAAGTACATCTTGCCAATGAGCGGCCCAGCATATGCCGCAGGGGCCAGAGCGCAGAAGACGGTCAGTTTCTCGCCCAGGTCAGGTCGTTGCTCTTTTGCTAAGGCCACCAGCGTCTGAGTCGTTCCCTGTGA
Source organism: Trichoderma harzianum CBS 226.95 (assembly GCF_003025095.1). Lineage (NCBI taxonomy): Eukaryota > Fungi > Ascomycota > Sordariomycetes > Hypocreales > Hypocreaceae > Trichoderma > Trichoderma harzianum. Next base: position 473,622 of record NW_020209259.1, read on the forward strand.
GTGACAGATGAGGCTGATTTTCTCGAATCCCGTCTCGTGCAAGACGCGCGATATGAGCGCCGGCAGGTCAAAGACACCCATCTGCCGAATATTCCAGCACCACATGCGCGGGTCGCCGTAATCGAGTAGTACGTGCTGGGGCTTGAAGCCGCAACGGTTGTTGCCCAGCCAAACATCGTATCCTGATTTGCATAACCAAAATGCCAGGCTCTGCTCATCGTTGCAGCAATACGCTCCCGAACTCTGCAGCAAGCCATGCATCAGCAACACGGGGAACTTTCGCTTCTTGCCCAGATTCCCTGGCTGCTGGGTTGGCTCCTGAAAGACGGTTGGCCCAAGTTTCTCTCTGCTTGTCTCGTCTAGGGGTGTATGCTCTTTAGGGTCATAGACGTGCCAAAGCTCGATGATGAAGCCATCTTCAGTCTCGACCTTGAAAGTCTCCACGTCAAGGCCAACCCTGCGGGCGTAATAGCCAACATCACAGATAATGGGGTCCTTACCGCCCTCAGTTGGCGGGTATTCATCCACTATGGTTTCGTCAACATCCAAACGTCTCTGAGCTCCCGACGGGTCCCAATCCTTTTCCTTCTCTTCTCTAATTGCAGCGTTCTGCTGCTCCTGCTCATAAAACGGCCGCTTTTTCTCCTCATTCGGCAGAAATAGTGCCTTGCACCATTTCGGAATGCTTGTAAACAGCGAGCCAAGTACAATCACACCAAGAAACTCCATGCTCAGCACAAACGACGTCGACCTGAAAAACCAGCATTGGATATTGCGTAGCAAAGACGGCGGTCCGTATAGTGGTAGAGGTGGGAACAATGGGTTCGTATGTGATGGAGGCATAGTATGCCTCAAGGTTCCTTGTGAGTCCTGCTGCCAAGACTGTCCATTTCCCTCATCTTTTTCAGGTTCGGGTAGTTGTATGATCTTCCGCTCTTCCTCTCCATTGTGATGATGCGCGGCCGGATTCGAGATCTTTTCTTGAATCTTGCTTCCCTTCTTAATCTCTACTTCCGTCGTCTGTCCTTGTAGGTCTTCGCGCAGCACGTTGAGCTTGTGTGCTTCATCTAATGGCACGCCTGGCAACCGGTTGCCGTCCAATGTGACAATGACGGGATCCTGTGGTGTGACAAAATCGGCCTGCACAGCTATTGCTGCAGAGTCGTCCTCCAACCGTTGGTGTGAGAGTTTCTCAGACTGTTTGGTAAATTCAACCGCCTGCTGTGCAACCTCAAACGTCGATCGAGGCGGCATGTCGTGTTGAACCGAGGTCGGGGGATCTTCGTTGTGACCCATTTTGACCAATTGAGAGTTGGCCGTGGTGAGATTTATTTATCTATACTGTCTTATGTCTTTTCGAATTTCTTTATTCAAGCCATACGATGGACTGTCGCTGCTGTATGTCGTGGTAATCGCTCACGGGTGGGCATCAACCAGGTACGGCAATGACATCAATGATCAAGCCACTTCGCAGTCAATTCTCTAGACGGGTATCAGAATAATGAAAGTTGTGAAAGCCCAGGAACAAGCAATTCTCATGTATCGTAAATTGGAGCATTTGCATATAAAGGAGTGACCTCTAACCAAACATCATGAGACAATTGGTAAATGCGGTGAGTGGAGGGGAGAAGCTGCATCTAAATCCAGAAACCCTGCAGAAGGGCTTTCCACATTTCCAGAATAAAATGCTGCATTGTAGGCCTATGTGTTAGGTGTGACGCAATCGAGTCGCGAATCATTCAAGAGTCGATCCCTGTTAGTTGGCTCCATATTAATTTTCCATCCGTTTCTGTACTTGTAATTCTCCGTTGATCAATCCGGGTTTTTAGCTTGTGAAATTGGCTGTGATATTTGCCTCCTTGATGGCAGTGCTGACGGAGTTGGAGGAGTGGAGATTTGAATGGCTGGTTTTTTGAGATACGTGTATCTGCTAAAAATACATGTGAAATTCTGGTCAATTAGAAGGGGTTTTTTTCTTGAGTGACTGGAGACCATTGCTGCAAGGCATGACGAAATAATCAAGTGTAAGCCGCTAAAGCGCATTCATTCATTGGCTAGCAGGAAGGTGACTTTGTTTCTTTACTCTGCATGAGTTTAGACGCCCACCTACAGAATGTAAAGCGTGCAAACCAGGCACCTATTGGCCTCCAGCTCTTTTACCCCTTTCTCGTACATATATAGTTTACCGAGTCCCGGGTAAGTTCAATTGCGATGATTGTGCCGCAGTGGGAATATCGAAACCTTAGAACTCAATTCTGCTACTTCGTGCTCCATACAAGCCACACTGCATGCTAATACAGGATGTGCACTTGCTCCATCGTCGCCATAATCATCAAATTCCATAACCACCCCCATTTCTCTGTAGATTAATACACATAGCTACATACCTGTTACCACATATAACATCCGCTTCAGCTCCTCGCCTTTGCCGTGGTAACTACAGCAGCAGCCGTTGGTGGAGCTGAGCTGCGCTTGTAAGATTGAAGCTGAGGCCCCGAAATCTGGGGTCCAGCGACTCCCTATGCCGAGGCTGCCACGGCTACAGCCGAGCCACTGCTGCTTATAGTGGAATCTGCAGCGACACGACACGCACCGGCAGGCTTTTGATCTTCATCGCAACGCATCGCGCCCAGCACGCGCCGAATCCAATTGCCCCGGATTCCCGGTCAGCTTTGTTTCCGTTCTTGGTGCTTGACTGTGATTGTTTTTATTTCCATCTTCTCCTGATCTCTGCCTGCGCCATGATCCAGCGGCTGCGGGGTCTTGTCAACTATTGAAACAGCTCTGTCCGCCGACTCCTTTCCCAGCTACAACGGCTCCTTGCGCCCGATCTCGCCATACCTTTCCCTCAAAAGCTCTAGAAACCAACCGAGATGGCTGTCTCAGACGGAGCGCCTGTCGTGTCACACAAGAGACGGAACCGCAGGCGGCGCCAGGACAAACCGGCCATCACCGCCCGACTCGTGCTCGACGACCGTACCAAGGGAGACGTTGGCATCGTGTCTGACGATCTCTTCGCCGACCTCTTCCCGCACCATGCAAACGGTAAGTCATTCATAGCGAATGGCAATGCGCCAGAGCGCTGAAATGCTACTGCTGCACGCTGAAGAGACGCTGACAAGAAGTACAAAGATGCCAACGATGAGCTCGCCGACGAAATCCACCACATCGCAGTCGCGCCATGGGCACCCAATGCGAACCCCGTTGAAATTGCCTGGTCCGTTGTTCCCGTTCTGCGATCGAGCGACCTGTCCCATTCGACCATTCAGTTCTCGCCCTCATCTTCAGCTCTCCAGAGCTTTGCAGTTACTCTGCAGCAAGTAGCTCCGTCCAAGCTGTCCAGCCATAGCCGCAGCGGCATCGAAATCCTTGTCCTCGATGTTGCCCCTGTACCGCTGGAGACGGTTTTCGTCAACCTCGAAAGCGATTTAACAAAACGGCTGGAGAATGGCGAGGGCACGTTTTACAAGGACCATCCGACAAACCCCAAGGGGGTCGCCAACTTGACGGCCGAGGAGCGCGTGGCCATGGCGCTCAGAGCGGCCCTTGGCAGCCTCAAGGTCGTTCACTCGGGCGATTTGTTTCCGCTGCCTCTTCCGCCTCACCCCGTCACCCACCTGCCACCGAACCCAGGCAAGATCATGCTCTGTGAGCCCGTTGCTCAGGGCGTCCTGACGGAATCTACAAAGATCATCCTGATGAGAGGGAGAGGAATCAACCGACGACAGGCCCGTCCCGCCGCATCAATGACCGACGGTCAGCGGCTCAACGGTAACGATGACGATGAGGATGGCACAAACGACCAGTTCTTCTCAGCCGCCGAAGAGCGCGATCGAGCCGGCGCTGTTACCGACGACGCGGTGGCGGCTACCGAGACGGAGACGGATTTCTCGGGATCAGAACAAGAGGAGGAACTTTCGGATGATTCCATGGACGAGGTGATATCTTTGGAGGTCCCTACGCTGCCGACGACGAACTCGATGAATTCCATGGGCCCTGGAACGCCAATGACTGCCGGTACGCTTCGTGGCAGAAAAACCAATGGCTTTGCTACTCCTGGTTCCGTCTTTTCCAACTTTACATCCACTACTGCACGTCCCGATCGAGCTCGCGGGAGGCTCTTCAAAGTGCACGGTCTGAGAAGACAGATACCATCCGACCTGCTGCATCCCAAGCCATCTCCCGAGGACGATGAAGAGGCGCGAATCTATGTTGATGTGGCCTCTCTCTCCAAGATTGGGTGTTTCTCCGGAGACTGGGTCCGGATTGAGGCTGCCGAAGAGCCTCCCCTGAATGGATTTGGCGCGTTTGGGCTGGGCAGCTTCAACCACCCAGACTTTGAAGTGTCCAATTGGCGGCCTGTTCGCGTATATGGCTTGCCCGAGGGCTACTCCCAACGCCCCGTCACTCGGATACCGAGTTCCAGGCTGGGCGATCGACGGCAATCATTCTTCGAGTCGCAAGTCCAGCGACCATCTAGCCCAGCAGCTTATGCTTCGCCCATCTTGATCGCAAACATTGATGGAGCCACACACTTGCGCATCTCTGTGCTCAAGAAGTCCTCATATCAAGGTAAAGGGACGCTGCCGAGATTCGCGAGCGCCTCGCAGCCTCCGTACGCAAAGGATATCGCCATTCACCACATTAGAACCCCCATCTCTGCCGAAAGGGCGTACCAAACCGCCGTGCTTGGTGGACTGAAACGCTACTTTGCGCATAAATTGCGCCTCGTCCGGCAGGGTGACTTGATCGCCGTGCCAGTGGATGCGCAGCTGGGCCGGGCACTCCAAGAAGCTCCCGGTGCAGGCGGTTCCGAGGTCGACGACGTAGTAGCACTGACAGCACGGTCTACTGAGTCTGGCGGGGAGACTCTGTCACATCTCGACAGCGTTGCTTGGTTCAAAGTTGGTCATATCCAGGTGCAAAAGTCGGACGAGGACGAAGACGGAACTGCGGAATCCCTGTGGGGGACTGTTGCATGCATCGACAGCACCACTGTTGCCATGCATGGGTCTGGATTTGAGACGAGCCGGATACCGGGTATCAAGGACAGCACTTGGCCTTACTATCTTGGCCTGAAGAAGACGCCGCAACGAGCAGCAGACGGTGGTCCGCCGCAGTTGGCAGATCGTGACCAGCAGCATGTTCCCCCTCTGAGGCGCCAGCTACGGGAACTCCTAGCTGCTGCAACAAGCTTAAGGGCTGTGCATCTGAAGATGCCTCCTGTCGCTATCCTACTGACATCATCGCATCGAAACATCGGAAAGACGACCATGGCAAAGGATGCTTGTAGCGATATGGGCCTGCACACATTCACCATTGATGCCTATGATATTATCAGTGAGGGTGGAGGCAGTGGCAGCGACGTCAAGACAGAAGGCTTCCTGAGGACACGCGCTGAGCGAGCCATTAGCTGTGGTCCAGAATGCTGCGCTCTCCTCATTCAGCACATCGAAGCGCTGACAGCCGATCGGATAGAGTCTTCAATCAAGGAGATCCTCGAGGATGTTCGTGTCCTTATTGCCACGACAAATGAGGTTGACAAAGTCCCTGATGGAGTCCGCGCCCTCTTCACCCATGAGCTCGAAATGGGCGCTCCTGATGAAGCCGAGCGAGAGGCCATCCTGAGGGCCGTCATTGAAGACCGCGGTGTGTTTCTCGAGCCGGCCATTGATCTCAATGCCATTGCTCTCAAGACAGCTGCGTTGGTTGCCGGTGACCTACTTGATGTCGTAGAACGAGCCTCGATAGCCCAGCGATCTCGCCTCGAGTCGCTATCTACCAAGTCTAGCAACGGCCACCTGCCAATGACGGTGCGTGATGTGCTGGTTGCTGGTGGCTCATCGGCCCGGTGCCTGACAGCGGCCGACTTTGATGTTGCCGTTGAAGCCGCCCGCAAGAACTTTTCCGATTCTATTGGTGCTCCCAAGATCCCCAATGTCACATGGGACGATGTCGGTGGTCTTAGCAACGTTAAGGAGGCTATCACGGAGACGATTCAGCTACCGCTGGAACGCCCCGAATTGTTTGCCAAGGGCATGAAGAAGCGTTCCGGTATCCTCTTCTACGGTCCTCCGGGTACTGGAAAGACGCTCCTCGCAAAGGCCATTGCCACCGAATACAGCCTCAACTTTTTCAGTGTCAAGGGTCCAGAGCTGCTCAACATGTACATTGGTGAATCAGAAGCCAACGTGCGACGTGTCTTCCAGAGAGCCCGTGACGCTCGCCCCTGCGTCGTCTTCTTCGACGAACTGGATTCCGTTGCGCCCAAGAGAGGTAACCAGGGAGATTCCGGCGGTGTCATGGACCGTATCGTGTCGCAGCTGTTGGCTGAGCTGGACGGCATGTCTGGCGGCGAGGATGCGGGAGGCGTCTTTGTCATTGGAGCTACTAACAGACCTGACTTGTTGGATCCTGCGCTGCTGCGTCCTGGTCGATTTGACAAGATGCTCTATCTTGGTGTTTCTGACACTCATGAGAAGCAGCAAACCATTCTGGAGGCTCTCACTCGAAAGTACGTTTTCTCCTTTAAGTCTATTTCGGTAGTCTCTCCCCTTTTGAAGAAACAACTTGTACTAATCCCTATTTGCATAGATTCACCCTCCATCCCTCTGTCTCTCTCGCATCAGTCTCTCAGCGCCTCCCATTCACCTACACAGGTGCCGATTTCTATGCGCTGTGCAGTGACGCCATGCTCAAGGCCGTCACCCGCCAGGCCGCCGCGGTGGATGCCAAAGTTCGTGCCCTCAACGCTGACCCGGCCAACAAGCACGAGGTCTCGACGGCGTACTTCTTCGACCACTACGCCACGCCCGCAGATATCGCCGTCATGGTGCAAGAGGAGGACTTTATCGCTGCGCACGAGGAGTTGATTCCCAGTGTCAGCGCAGGAGAACTGGCACACTACGAAAGAGTAAGGGCGCAGTTTGAAGGAGGAAGCGACAAGAAGCAGCAATCACAAGACCACGCGAAAAGACCCGGCTCTTCTGGAGGATCGAGGGGCGGTAGATCATCCTCGAGCAAGGGCAAAGGAAAAGGCAAGGCCATTGCCGTTAGCAGCGATGAGGACGAACAAGTCAATGGCAAAGGAAAAGGCAAAGCGGTGATGGGATTCCAAGATGGAACGGCGAGCGACGACGAGGACTTGTACTAGCGATGAGTTGAAAACGTTCACGAAGTTCCCACGGAGTTTAGCAGTCCACATGAAGCTGCATCATTACTTTATCACACATAAGAAGGAAGCGCAATGCAAAATGAGCCATGTATAATAAAAACATATTGAGACTAGAGGTGCCGACATAGAAAGCAGTCTTGGCAGGCACTTATAGACTCCCCTTCCACCCTATCACATATTTTAATAGATTTATATAAAAAGTATCCTGGCATTTATGATGATAACAAAGATTTCTGAAGTAATACTATTCATTCTTGCTACGCTTACGGACCTGGCATATCCCCCTTTGCAACCAGAGACGAGAATCGGAGAATAAAGCTCCCGATTCTATTAGAGTATTTCTGGCTCACAGCCTCTTCCAGCTCCTGCGAGGTATTTGTCGCAGCATCAAGCTCTTCCCATGCTTTAATGTACTTTATCGTTTCTTCAATGTGGTCTGCGCTGAACCCTTCATGCGATTGCATGTGAGATGGCACCACAACCTTTGGCTTCAGCTGAGTAACTTGATCAATAGACTGTAGCCAATTATTCCGCAATTCAGTAGTTCGTGCCTGGCCAAAGAATTGATAACAGCTCCCGTAAACGACGTCTCCCGCCACGACGAGTTCGAGATCAGGTACATGCAGCACAGTCGATTCGCCAATATCACCACCAGGAAGACTCAAGACGTGAAACCGGTGACCTCCAACAACAAAAGTATTGTCGCCCTTTAGTATATCCACTTGTACTTCCGGAGGAGCTTTATTTCTCAACTCCGGAGTCGTCGCAACCCATAATCCCTCATAAGTCTTCTTATCAAGATTCTCTTGCATCTGGGCGTATGTCTGCGGAGTTGCCAGAAGGCGGGCCTCCGGATAATATTTCTGGATGACTTCCGCGGCGAAGAAGTGATCGCCGTGACCGTGAGTGATGTAAATGTAGGCGAGCTTCTTGTCCGCAATGATTGACTTGACCCATTTCGCTACTTCTTCTCCTTGACTAGGTGTAGTTGGCGAATCGACTAGGACTGCTCCGTCTTGTGTGGTGATTAGGGTGAATGCGGTGGGAGAGAATTCGAAGGATTCTGTGTCGGGTTGGCCTGGGAAGTCGACTTTATGGGGGGATAGGACGTAGACGTATGCTTGGATGGAGTCATTTTGGGCGATTGGCTTAGGGGACGACATTGTGATTATTTTCTTATTGGGATACGAGGAATGTTGGATTTGAAGCAATGTGGTTTACTACGATGGCTTGAGCCGTGATTTATACTTGCAGCTACAATGAGCAATTCTTACTTTGGCTTCGACTAAAGATGAGGGATTACATATCAACAATTCTTCAGTATTAATTATCATCTCGGTTCAAGATTCGTGATAGAAAGTATCGTTCCATTAACCGTTATCCTAAAGGACGACTCGTATGAACGTGCTTCGTTTAACAAGTCCGTTCTGTGACATAGCGTCGGTCGTCCGCAAATCTTGCGGGAAACGCGGCCGCGTTTTGTTACAAGTTGATTGGCTCGTTAATTTCGGACTTAAACCATGGGCGGGAGCTAATAGCCTAGGTGGTTGATTATGATTCCAAAGGGACGGAAGATCCCGATGTTGCCTCCAACAATGCGTTGTAAACCATGTGTCGCCTGTCTTTCCTTGGATGGTTAAGAATTTTTTACGTGGGAGATTTCTACCAGTGATAATTGTAAATCAAATTTTGGTTCAAGTTAATTGCACGATACCATCAACAATAAACGACATTATGCAGAAGCACGGCTTTTAACATTGAAGATATCTTGGCACGACACGGCCGTACCGCTACTCAATTCTTGACTTGTCACTCTGTTTCAAACAAACCGTCCGACTTGTAAGTTCGTAACTAAGGGTTCTGGCAACGACAAAGCAGTCGTCTGTGATCACGCATGTGTATGAGTAATCCATTGACTTCTGCTATTTAAACTAGGGGCATTTGATAATCGTGTACTTCCGACATCCACCGAATGGCAACTTCTTACACGATTACTCACAAAGGTGGCGCCTCATATCTCGTTCCCCAAGTCACGTCAATCGAGCAACCTGAACGTTTTCAGTTAGCCGGCATATACTAAGTCTACTCCTTTTCAAGTTACCTTGACCATCAGTGATCGTCGGTGGTATTGAGTACAACACAGGGTGCAGTCAACCCCATCGTCTTGCATCATCTTCTCAAGCGGACTCTGTCCGCAATCCCGCACAAAGCTACGCGTGGTCGCAATGAGCCACCGAGGCAAGATTCTCATACAACCCACTCCTGGGACGGCAAGACGGTCTTGTCAGGCATGCAAGCTGAAAAAGCGGCGTTGTACACGGGAGCTACCAGCATGTAGCCTGTGCCTTCGGTATGGTATAACCTCATGCCTTACTCTAGACTATAGACAGTCTCGGTGCTAATGTCTGGACTATAAGGCGGCGCCGAAAATGTCTATACCAGCCAGCTGAACAAGCGGAAACCCAATCATCATTACCACCTAAAGAAGCGGATATTCTGCGAAATGATTCATCATTATTGAGAAATAGCTTTCCGGTTGCCGTTCTTCTCGACCCACTACTTTCCACCCACTGCGAACTGACAATCCCTCGCCCTTGTATATCACTTTCTCCCGCTGTTCACCATATTCTAGGCGATCACATTCACAGAAGAGCTCTAGCTGATGAATATTTCCGTACTGTTCACCGATGGATACCAATCATCTCTCGGACGCGGCTGTATGGGTCGCTCATGGATCCATCACACCACACTGATCCCGATGTGGCTATTGTTCTTCTAGGAATTAAGTTGATTACCAGTCGCCCGAAGAATTACAGTTTGTCTTCCGAACTTTACACTCTCGTGAAAGAGACCTTGTTGCACGCAGAGATGATGGGTTACGTTAGCATCCATACGATTCAATCAGCAATTTTAACCGCCGTGTATGAGATAGGGCACGCAATCTATCCTGCAGCTCTGACCACTATCTCATCATGTGCTCGTCACGCAGTTTCTTTGGGAATAACTCAAGCATATCCAGTTCAGGGGAGTAGATGGATTGAGCAAGAGGAGCGGAATCGTATATGGTGGGCAATATTGATGTTAGATCGGTAAGTGACTCTATTATCCCCTCAACTATAAAATCAGGACTAACGACCTATACAGTACTACGAATATGCCTCTAAATGGAAATCATTTGTGCACCCCAGACCCAGATTCTGAATCAATCTTACCTGTAGACGACGATGATTGGGATCGAGGGGTAAGACTTTTGCTTGCACAACCAGATCTTCTAGACACTGAGCATGAACTAATGACCACGGACACGCTATTTAGGTGCTCTCAATAGACATATATCGAACCTTGTCTTCTCCACCAACCTTGAAAACAGGTCGATTCGCACGCCTCGCTCAAGCCATCAATCTTCTAAGCCAAGTACTACGACAAATCCCAAACAAGGAGGATAAAATGCAGCTTACTCCGAGCGATATGATGCCATTAGACAGGACTCTATTTGCACTCGAGCGCTTGATTGAAATTGAAGAAGCGCAGAGAGGCATGATATTCTGCTGTGGAATTGCTATTTGCTATAAGTCAATCTCACCGTGCCAGCTATTATATAAGACGAAGACTGACAGGGAAAGAAGCGCACTATTACTTATACATACAGTAGTCCTGGCCAATTCACTCAAATCTTCGCCCAAGGAAAGCCAGGATACTTCATACCTCTCACTTCAAGCAACGTTAGCAAACACTTTGCGTAATGCTCAGAGATTTCGCAGCGGTGAGTGGGGGACGCTCGATGACACTTCTCCCTTTGTGTTGGAGTGGATCTACCGGTCTGTCACGTCGTTGATGTCTCTCGGTCCCGAGGCCGACTTCTGCGATACAAACCAGGGCATCAATTCATTACGGGCAATTTTGGAAGTAATTGGCGAAAGATGGCGGGCTGCCAGTGAGTTCTTCCTCCCGGTGCAATGATGGCTTAGCGTTCTAATGTAATATACCTGACCTTCCCTTAGCGGTCTACCTAAGACTCATAGAAACCAGGCAAGCTGTGGGAATGCGCTGATTATTACCTCAGAACCCCCCTCTGCTTCTATGAAACTACTGAAAGATTGGGCTGGGCAAAGAAAAGGCAATACAAACAACATTACTTAATGGTCTCCGATGAAATCTGGTATTTCTGTAAGCATGGATCTAATTGCTATAAATACATCCCCCAGGATTACCCGATTATACCGAGCCATGTTGCATCTATCTATAATAGTCTCCGTTGCGGAACAACTCCCTCAAACGATCTCATCAGGCTGTATTGAATCCTTGGCAATCCTTGTGACCTTTTGCTATTTCAATTGTATATATACCCTCTCTTTCTAAGAATAGTTGCCCGCTCCCAGGATACAGTAAAGTACCCTGTATATCCACAAACTTCTCATCTAGTACTCATGAATTCGCAACTGATACCATTTATAACCGCTCTCTCCCAAATCCTTTAAGGGCATGGATCGCCACCCAGCACTACCCAATCAATAGCGACTTCTCCATCTTGATCAATAGTGTGGTCGGTTGGCGAAAGGATATCAAAGACAGCAGGAGAAAGGTCGAGAGCAAACTCTCCGAGAGTACCAGTAGCATTGGCATCGTCAATGATGGCAATTACCGCAGCAGTCTGCTCTCTGGAGGAGATGAGAATCTCTCGGCCGCAGAATGACTTGTAGTTTGGTACGTCTGTGGAAATGGCCACAACGATAGCCGAAGGATCGTATTTGTTGCCGCAAGCTGTGATTTGGTTCGGGTCGGTGCCGCGGTCGTACCAAGTTGCTAGTTGATTCTCATGATCGCCGCAATAGTCTCGTTTCCCCAAGGGAATTGATGGCTTGGAAGTCTTTGTAGGCGTTGGTGTAGCTAGAGCTACGGATGCCAGTGCCGCGAAGAGAGAGAGTTGGAAAATCATGTTGTAATCTAAGTAGTCTGCGTCAATTGAGGATTAAAGCTGAAGCTATCTGACTCTAGATCTATCAGGGGCTTCGCGAAGCCTTATATACCTCTCTGCGTTCTCAAGAGATCTACATGATATAATTAGAACGTTGCCTGAGAAGGTATGATGCTTCAGAGCAATCTGCCTTGCGCAAGTATGTGAAACAATTGACATTCTAATTTTAGTTGACGAAAACACGCCTACTATAATTATTGGCTGTTTCTCAGCGATTATATGCATGAATCGTGATGCATCTAAAGCAATACGAACCACTAACAGGCGATCTCGCTCCTATTGCTCTAGCCTCATATCCACGTGTAAGACGCGCTACTCTATCCTTAGTATGGCTCTCTGTTAGCCAATAGTAAGGACAAACATATCTATTTTTAAGCATGCGCAGAATGCTTTCCTTATTTTTACACTATTTAATGATTGCTTGTTTAAAAAAGGTGAAATAGGGAACGGTCCTCATAGGAAAGGCACTAGACTGTCACCACGAAATCTAGAGATGAAACAATGGGACTCGGTAAGATAGAGAGAGAAAGTGCTCTGCACCAGTTTGCTTATTATCCGAATAAACAGCCCTAACAAACTTGAAAGTCGTTTAGATAGTTGGATTACTAACGGCTTATGCGATCTTGAGGATAATAATGTATTTTTGTGTCGGATTTTCCGCATTATGCTGACTCCTCGGTTGGTTCCTCCGCTAAACAATTCAATAGGGCAAGTTCTACATGCACATACGGGGAACATAAAGACTATAACACAACACAAGTATACATATATAGTATCTCACAAAAGGGATTGTGTGGATCGATCTTTAGATACTGGTAGGTATATATATTTCTTGATGAGTCACGCATTATTGTGTTACCACTTCCAGTCTGTATTATCATCTTGAATGATAGAATATCCAGTTCAAATCCAGAATCAATCATTATCTCGCTATATTAAACTATGACGGCTACCACCATATAAGACAGTCTTGTGCCGAATAGTGAAAAGGTAAAGAGACCCGAAAATTAGTTGAAGAGATTTATTTTAGAATGCTATCGTGGTGATATCATATGCTCTTAATTTTTCAAAGGTACAAGTGGGCTTGTTTTGTTGAACAGACAATCTGGATCAAACTTGTGTTTCAACATCTCTAATCGTTGCTGATTGACGCCAAATGGTTTTTTGTCGATAAGATCGCCAGCTGCAGCAAATTAGTAGCTATCTCAGATACTAAGAATAATAAAACACTTACGCTCAATATAATTGGCATACTCTAATGCAGTCTTAGTAGTCTCCTCGGAATATTGGTTCTGATCGATGACGTGTTGTCGGCATTTGGTCTGAAAACCTCGACCCCAACTCCTGTTTTCCATATCTTTCTCAGGATCTGACCACTCCAAACCGACAATGCCAGCTCTGTAGAGACCGCGATTGGCAAATGCCATTGATTCGATAGGAACGCTGTTGAGCTTAGTCGTGTCGTAGAACTCAATGCCCATAAACGTCTTAGCCAAATCGGGATTCTCCTTCATCTTTCGTGCGTACTCTTCGAATAACTCCTGTACGAATGCAGCATCCACGTCGTGTGAAAGAGTGAGTGCTTTGAGAGATTTGCGGCCTCCGTGAGCTGCCATCGGGTTCAACAGCCCATTGACAAGGTTATAGGGCATCATCTTGGCCATATTGGCGACGGGCTCTAGTTTGAGCAGAAAATCGAAACATTTCTCTGCAGCGGCTTGATCACCGTTATAAAACAGGTTGGTAACAATAACCGGGCCGGGCATTGTTGGCGGGCTCGCGAAGACGACGATCGCTGAAGCCTTGGGATCCGGATTCTTCATCTTGGCGTTGAGCGCATCGATAATGGCAATCAATTTGTCTGGGGTGAACACGTAGCCTCCAGCATACACTTCATTGGTCTGGTCATGCCCCTTAATCGTAAACTCGACGGCAACACCAAAGTTGTGGCCTGCACCACGGATCGCCCAGAATAAGTCGGCATTCTCTTTTTCTGAGGCATTCAAGAGGCTTCCGTCGGCGATGACAACCTTGGCTGCGACGAGATTGTCAACCACTGTGCCATATAAGCCGGTAAGCCAGCCAAGGCCGCCACCAAGAGTCAATCCGCCGATGCCAGTATGGTTAACAGTGCCGCCGACTGTGGCAAGGCCCTTTTCAATTGCAGCGTTGTCCACATCTGCCCACAAGGCACCGCCTTGGGCAATGATCAATTTCGAGTCTTTGTCAACCGTGACATTGCGCATGCCAGAGAGATCAATGACAAGGCCGCCTTCTGAAGAACTACAACCGCCGGTAGAATGACCACCGCACCTCACGGCGATATCGATCTTGTTATCGGAGGCGAATTTCACTAGCTTGGACACCTCTTCGTATGTCACAGGAACAGCGACCACGCCCTATAGCAATGAGCCATTGTTGATTGATGTTAAGAAAAGGGCTACTTACAGCCTGTCTAATGGCATTGTCGGCCCACCTAGCAATCAACTTCTCATACTCTTGGCCATCTGCGCGGGTAAAAAGTTTAGTCGACGGATCTAACTGAGCGGCTAGATCCTTGATCTGATCTCCTGTAATAGGGAGTCTCATGTTGACTTATAATCGAGGTTTGGTATTAGTGATATAAAGATGGATGTGAGAATGTTCAGTAATATTGAGAAAAGGTAACGACGGAATTTATATGTGATTAGAATATAGGTACTCAATTGTAATACGGCGTACGGAGTAATAGCAACAAACATGCTTTTAGATACAAGCCACCTCTCTGACAGCGCGAGCAAGCTCCAGCATTTCATACGTTGGTACTAGCGATAGATCTTACGTCACATAAGCACACCGGCATATGATGTTGGATGTTCTACTGCGTAATTTGATTCCATTGTTCAGTTGCCTAGAGAGCTTGTCCACTTCCAAGTTAGTGGTGCTCTAGACGAGCAGACGAGGGAATAGTGTACCGAGATATGGGGCTGTGCTCACGTCTGGCCTAAATCCTGGACTATGGAAAGCATACTGAAGCGATGGTGCTAATCATTCTTACAGGCTGGAACCGCCTCAGTTAGTTCCAGTTATTCAAACAAGCTTGCTACACTAGCTTCAGCTGGTCGCATTAGCTTGCCATTCACGGTAAGTTTCCTAGGTGGCAGTGAGGAAGAAGTGTCTTGGATTCCTTGGATTCTCGACGACGTCTCTTGGCGTAAGGCGACAAACAAAGCTATGTATTCTTTGGGAGTAGTTCCAGCTCAATAGTACCTTTGCGTATGCTCACACGCGCGGCAAATGGAGGCGAACTAAGCATAAAGTCTGTCCACATTTGGGCAGTTGATATTTAGTGGCGGATGACATATAACATCTCCGAATATCTGGGCTTACTCGACGAATTCCCATATCCTTTTCCATTTGGTGGCATTATAGAGTAGCCTTTCCACAACGATTTGTAAGATGATTGGAAGTAAAACCCCGTCGGCCGGGATTACTGCAGACCGACTACTCCGCGTAGAATCTTAATATCTTATGGGCTGAGAGCTTATTAAGCGTATACTCGTATATCTCGATATATGCCGCTGTTTGATGCAAATCTTGGCCTCCTTCCCGCGGATACATTGCCTTGGTAGGCATTTTACTTGAATCACCTGCACGTAATACCGATAGTCTCGTTACACCTATGTAGTCTCTCTCATGCACATCCATTCCGCAATACCCGAGCTAGCCGCTCCTAACGATGCAGACGCGCATAAGCTTCGGTGTTGTTGTCTAGATCAGATATACGGACTTAGACGACAAACCGACGACAAACCAACGAAGGATTGAAGGATTTGTAATGGAAGTAAGCCAAGCCGAATTCATGGTAGAAGTAAGCCAAACCAAGCTCATAGTGGAAGTAAGCCACAGCCGAGTTCATGTTGAGCTGTCACATTAGGCTGTCGCATTGGGTACGAATATGGGGATCCGAATTGGTAGTATAGGGCTGAGGCGATGTACACCTTGATACTAAGCCGCAGCCGACTAAAGAACTGACCTTGCACTTATATTTGCATGAGAACTTCTCAGGACTTGTTAACTTCTCGAGGCAGCGGTACCCTATGCTAATTGCCGCCATGAGTAACACACCCAAGCTGGAGATCCGCGTTCTCCTTATTTGAAAGGAAGTTTCCCGCAACACTATTTGCGGCAGTTCCTCTTGACAGCAAACGAGTAATTCACATATATAGCTACAGTTTTATAGAATTGAATAGATTTCAGCACGCTACAAGTATTCTTCCATGGAACCGGCGACACCAAAAATTCGCATGTATCCACTACAAGTTGTACAACTCCAGCTATCTAGCCCAAAGATTTACAAAATACTCACCGTCATTAGGGTCAATTTGCAGGGACTCTGTGAGCTTCCATTTACTCATCTCAATCCAATCAGGCGAAGTTCGGCACCTCACTAATGCTCTCTACTAAGATTCGACCGGCGAATCTCGGCAAAAGCTAACCAAATATAAGCAGCCGATTCGGCGCCGGCCGCCGGAGCTTGCAATCAGCGTCTCTAATAAAACGTATGATGCATCGCAACAGTAAAGATTCTCCGATTGAAGTTTTCTCATCTTAATATAAATCTGTGCTATATACGCTTTCATCTGAATATCACCCAATTCTGCGATCTTGACTTGAAAACAGAGAGTGACGCTTTTAGAACACCATAAACAGGCTTACAGCTTCACTTCCCCACACAAGCTGCACAGAACGAAAGAAGACAAGCCAAAGAAAGCAAGCAAAATAAAATAAAAATGAACTACGTCGAAATCACAGCCAGCTGGCTCTTCTCCAACGCCAAAGGCCGCGACGCCAAAGCCTTCACCAAAGGCCCCGCGTTCGCCTCCCACCCAGAGCCCACCATCCAAATCACCTCCCCAGACTGCGGCGAGAACGGCGCGACTCTCGGGCCCGAGTACATGTTTGGAGGAGAAGGCCGCTTCCCCGAGCTAAAGTGGGATTCGGTCGAGGGCGTCAAGCAGTGGCTGCTGATATCGGAAGATCCAGATGCGCCGCTGCCAACGCCAATCTGCCACGGGTAAGTTGATTTCGAGCAGCACGCGAGTAAAACGGAGTGTATCTAACTTTGAGGTTGTTTGTGAAAAGGATATATCTTGGAATCGACAAGGACAAGCTGTCCGTTACGAACAGTGACTTTAAACAAGAAAACGAAAAGATGAGTAGATTAAACGGCGGGTTTTACTACGGCGTCAACCGCCGCAACAGCATCTACATCCCTCCCCGGCCTCTTCTCAATCACGGCATCCACAGATGTAAGCGTCTCCTTATTCCCTAACCTTATATACATACATTGCGGGAAACCATTTAAAAGGTCACTTACTCGACTTAACTGACAATTTGTTCCTCGGCTCTTACAGACTTCTTCGACATCATTGCTCTGAACGAGCCTCTAGATACAAACACCATCGCCTCCAAGCCCACGAGGGACCAGATTGCCAAGGAAATCAACGGCAAGGTAATAGCTTGGGGCCGTTGGATGGGCCAATGCGAGAGGAGGTGGAAATAAGCAACGGCTTTTACATGGCGTACTGTTTCTATTGTTTCCCTTCTTCAGATCGATACCCTTACAAATTTGAGTGGATGACGCTATATAATAACAGTTTTATCGCTCGGCCAATGATTTATAAATAATAAAAAAGCAAAGCCAGACTTTACTCACTCTATCCGTCCAAAGCTCCAAATGTTCAACCCGACCTTGACCCCCTTCTTCACAGGCAAGCCAGCATGCCAAGTCTCGTCATATCCCCTGCCATCCCGGGCGAAATTCTCCCAGTACACTGCATTGCCAGGAACTACTTTGAACGTAGTCCCTTTCTCTTCCACTTCTCCCTCATCATCAAGTTTCTTCTGCTCTCCATCTCCGACCTTTTCACTCTCGCACTCGATCAAATCACACCATTTCAGCGCATTTCCCTCGATCGTAGTTTCCAGCAGCGGAAACTCCGTCCCTCCACCTTCCATCTCATCAGCCGCATCAACCCAAGCCATGAAGCTGCTCACTCTACCCCATCCATCCGCATTGCCGCTCCAGTCGAAATGATGGTTGTAATGCCCACCAGCGACATATCGTTGCGTTCGCAGCCGCTCAATCCAAGTGTCTCGCCGCCACCCTTGGAAAGCCAGTGCGCGAGCCTCAATGCAGCGAACGATATCTGTTCGGGGCAAGACGGCAACAGAAGAGTCTCGGACTGTAGTGTCACGATGCGTAGCACTGGAGTCATGAGTGATGGTTGACGGCTCAAAAATAGGCTCGCTGCATTTCATGCATATACACTTGATTAGCACTCTCCAAGTCTCAACCCTGATAACCTCCAAAATACGTCCCATCACAAAAGAAAACGTAAAATCAAACAAGACAAAAATAAGAACAAGACGCCAATTGACATATCAAAATTCGAAACCTACCTAATCTCAAGCAAATGCTTCCTCTCGCTCTCACTCAAAAACCCCTCCAGATACACCACCAGCGGCTCCCTGCTCAAAATCCGCGCCCCGTACGCGTCAGCCAGGCAATTCGGCGCCGTGGCATTCGGCAAATCAATCGCCAGCAGCGACTCGTTCAGCTGCGGCCGCGGCGACAGAGATTTTCTCGAGCGAGAGCTTTGTGGCAGGAAATACTGGGTGATGGGGTTCGCGACGAAGAGCAGGATTGCTAATAAGCCGACGATGTAGGCGAACATGATTTCGATTTCTTCCCTTTTTCGCCCCCCTTTCAGTTCAATTGATTCGCTGCTTGATCAAGGAAAATCGGTGTTGAAGGAGGGAAAAGGAGCGACTGGGGTTAGAGATGAAAATCGGGTTTAACATGCGTCAATTGGTTTTTGAGAATGAGGCCATGAACTTGGAGATACGAATCTATCTTGAGCGATGTGGGGGCTCAGTTATATGGATATCAATCGACTTGTCACCTGACCGAGTTCTCACCAAATGACTCTTGGCACTTTGTCCTTCGATTGAAGAACTCTGACAGAAGCACCCATGAAACACTGATTAAAGCCGTTGGTATTGTTTTCTCTCAGTTAAAACCCCCTAAAAAGTCCTCACCCGTCACCCCACGTTATTCCCTATTCCGGCTCTTGGCCCACCGACTATTGGCCGCAACAGCCGAGAACCTCTCATGTCATGGTGGCAGTGTAAGTGGTACGACGTTTTCATGGCCCATTTTGTGTGGCATTAATATCATTTAGTCTATAGATGTCTTTATATGCTGTTCCGTTTGTAAAAGAGAGGTGATGAGATCAACCAGTTTGATCCTTGTTCCGTCCTGTTTCCGTCCTGTACTCCAAAGCGAAATGATTGTTTTTACAAGAGTTGCGTAACTTCTCACGCACGGGGTATCGTACACTGCCTTAACCTAACCGCAATGCGCCGAGAAGAGAAAAATATCCCTTGTCCACAGCCGCGTAATCAACCGCCCCGGAAAATGTCTTTGAGATGTGTCCAGCTATAATTTGACGTATTTGTTTTTTTCTCCGGGCACCAATCAATTTGTTGAGCCGGTATTCCAATTATTGTGCTCCCCATTTAATAACGCCCAGGGGTCGTTGCCGTCCCCTGAGTACTGTGCAATTGTCTCTGTAATGTGGTTAAACAGCCCTTCTTCTGTGCTATGCCAAAGTGGAGTTGTAATGCGGCCTTGGAACTGTCGAAGATCGATGCGGTTCTCCTCGGGAGTATTGCCAAGACCTAAGCTGGGTGAAGTGTGGCTGCTCGCTGAAAATACTTCTGTAGCAGCTCCTCGTTGTATTGGAGATGATGCTGATGAGTTAGTGCGGTCCGGGAGCACAAAAATCGGGTCCACGGTTTGGGTATTCATACTCAAATCTACCTCTCCAGGAAATAGATTCCCACAAGCGTTGTTCGCGGGGGTTTCCATAGCTCCCTTGCTGAGGGTGAAGCGAAACTCCTTTGCTGTCATCCCGGAGGTCCTGGGGGTTGCCGCCATATTTACTTCGGGGCCTGGGCTTACAGCTACCCGCTTTCTCTTATGGCTGACAGGATCGAATGACTTTGGAGCCACGTTTCGGGTAACTGCGCCGAGGATGGCATTGAAACAATCTGTTGTATGGCTTAACTCTGGTTGGATGCCTGTCAGAGAGGCAAGTGGCTTACTCATTCTTAAGCCAGATGGCCTCCTGTGGCCTTTGGGGCCACCAAGAGGTAGTCTCCCAGGCAATGGTGAAGCCATCTCAGTGTGTTTCGATATTGAACTCCGAGCAAGTCGGGGGATATTGGATGCTGGGCCGCCAAAGAGATCGCGGTATTTTGACAGAGATGGAAGCCGGAGGCAGCCTGTCAGACCATTACGCTCAATATCGAGGCAAGCTTGTTGGAGAAAAGCGGTTGTGACTTGGTGCAGTCGGCCAACGGCTTCCATTGCGTTTATAATAATCTCCAGGTTGGAAATATCGATGGGCGTCACGCCGGAGATAGGGTCGTCTTTGGCCAAATAGACGTACACTGTCGTAGCACAATACAATGAGAGTGCGCAAAGCTGCGTTTTCTGTTGCCCCTGTTAGTTTGATGTCTAAGAATTAGTAGGAGAGAATCCCAAACATACAAATATTGAGGCCGTATGCGACGTCATCTTAATAATGCTGACAATTTCTTCAGCAGATGTCCTCAGCCTACATATGCTGTTCTGCTTGATAGAGTCGTCGAGTCCAAATTTTTCTACTGTCTCGATGGCGGCGTGATGTAGACATATTACAGACGCGTGCAAGTTCAGATTTGTATGCACGGCTGCTGGGTCTTGAGACCTCTGAGGTAGGCGAAACTTCTCGGGCAGGAACATGAAAAGGCTAGATAGCCTGTTGTCGAGATCGCGGTGGCGCTTCCAATAGGCGCCGTTCATCAAGTCCTCGGGGTGGTCAGAGGGTTTCGCTCCATGAACGTGTCTCAAGATAGTCTTGAAGACCTCGCATATGACGATGGCGCCGGAGAAGCTCTCGAAAGGAGCTCCTGTAAACACATCCTCCAGAAACACTGTTTTCTCTTCTCGCCCCGCCATGAAGGCTTCCTCGGAAGATGGAAGGCGCGTCATTACATCTTCAGACTTAATCATATTGGCCCAGCCCGTTGCCATGTTTGCGTGAGCATCGATTGCAAACGCGCCCCAAAAGACCCTCCTGCGCTCCTCTAACTCGGTCCAGTTGGAAATGGGGCCAAGGGTTGGAGGGATGTCGTCTCCTTCTCTATCAAGTCTGTCCAATCCCAGCATCTGAACAAGCCGGACATAGCGAGAAGCACTCATAGATGCTCGGGTGAAGAGCATGGCTTTCGCCTCGTAGCTAGCAATGATGGCCCATGCTTGGGCGTGATTTACCGTGACAAAGTGCTCGCCATCACTCTGTGCCGGTGAATTAGTATCAATACACAGAGCGTACCAGGTATATCAAAGGGGTAGAAAGGCAGACTCACCTTCATCTCATCTGCTTCCATGTACTGCCGCGCTCTTTTGTAGAAAGCTTCGGCATAGTGGTCATATTTGAGGTGTCCACTCGCAGATAACGCCCAAATTCCATACTGCAAACACATTGGCGGTTTCCTGGTTGGCGGTCCATAGAAAGCCTGATAGTAGCGGCCAGAATGAATGATGGGGAGAAAGTGATAGTGGGTGGTGAAGTAGACGTTGTGCCTGCAACTGTTAGAATTCTCTCCTTACTAGACACTAATACAAAGCAGCGAGGTCTGTCATACAATTCTTCAATCATTTCAAAGGGAGGTAGAGCCTCGGACATTCCAAGGCCCATTAGCTGATTGTTCATGTTGAAAGCACTGCCTTCTTGGCTAGTGAAATTGGGAATGTCAAAGGACAAGGTTGGGTCTGATGCGCTGCTTGAGGTGTTGGCATCTTGGCTAATGTTGTCAGGGGCGAAAGTAAAGTCGCCCAGGGAAATGTCGGCATCATCTAAAAGGATGGCTCCATCGTCATTGCCCTTGTTGACTTCTTTAAGATACTCTTCAACCTGAGCTGTGAGGGAGCGGATGAGCTTGTGGTCTGATAACCAATGCATATATAAGAATACAGGTGACTAGCAAAGATACCTACCCAGACGAGCTTCTAGCTCCTTGACGTTCCGCCGCTTGAAAGTCGGTTTCCTCCGTGACTCGGGATACACACATTCATTCTTGACCTTGACGCAGCGAGTGCAGGCAGGCTTCGTGCGATCACACTTGAGTTTTCTGGCCCGGCACGAGACACAGGCAAGGGGCTCCATCCCCTGCAAAGACGCCGCGGAGGCGTCGGGTTGAGCTTCAGTCGACGACATGACTTGCGAGAGGCGAAATCACATGCACAGGCGAATTCGGAGATGTCCTGGACTCGACGTGATGAGACACCAGACGACAGCAGCCACCAGGGCCTCTATATAACAGCGCTGGTGCCCAGGCAGGATCCCGATGATGAAGATGCGACGCCGTACGATATCGATATGCCGGAGAGATTGATACGGGCAGCAAGCGTGAATGGCAGTCCAGCATCCAGGCTTACCAATTGCCAGGCTATGACACATCCGTACGCGAAGTCACGTTTTCAGCACTTGTCGGGGCCATGCCAATCTCCGGCACGATTTTGAGCCGAAGTCCGACCTCCGATATCCCGACACAACGGACTTTTCCAGCCGTAATTCCAGCTTGACGGGCAAACTGGCCAATCACGGGCTTCTTGACAAAGCAAAAGACGGCAGCATTTAAAGTTGGCTCTGGGGGTTGTTAATACCGATGGATGCGTCCTGGAGAGAATGATATCAAGCCACCGGCAGCCACGTTCATCAGATAACGGGCTTCAGTCAGAACCATTCATGCAACATACGTTCCATCCGAAGCGAATCGGCTATTCTACTCTACCTATTCTTTTGAAACGTGGCCAGATTGCTCTGTGAACTGCGTCACCTCAACGCGGCGCTTGCGTTCACGCCTTCACGCCGCCGTCAACATTCAGCTAATTCACGCCGAACAGTCACAGGCAGGATCCTGCCGACGTCATCGCTCTCAGCTACAGGGCACTGACAGAAGCCGGTAGCCGCAAGATGGCTGCGAACGTGCATGGACGAGCATGTTTGCTAAACGGCAACCAATCCCTAATTCCGTGTTAGGAAGAGGAATGCGCGAGTAGTCACCAAACCACAAATGCATGAGTGACATGCGATAAATTTTAAAAATATGAGTCGTACGAGTACATGCATTGCCAAGATGTGCGATGAATAAGCGGTTTTCGTGGAAGCGACAGTAATCACGAGCAAAAATGAAGCGTTAAAACAAGCTTAATGCGGTATAGAGCAAAGTTTACTGAATTCTGCCAAAATAGATGATGAATAAGCCATCTAATTTTGTCAACTTGAGAGTAATCAGCAGCATACTAAACCGGCAAAAACGAGTGTTTAATGTAGCCCGGGATGACACCTGATTACATAGAAACTCTGGTCGTTCCTAGACAGAGGCATAACAAGGCATCACGTCGCGTTGTTGCCTGAAAATTAGCTGCAGAACTAAATACCACACGCGTTAGGTTTGTTTGTTAGAAGTTAAATAAGATTACTTCTTACCGAGGTATTGCTCGTCTCATAACCGTTGCCCATGATGTATAGGGGCTGTATTTGTGAACAGCATCTACATTATGGTTCAATAAGCTGTGGTGGCTAAGACTTATTGAATTGATACGTAAATTTCTTGAGTTAAGAAGCAGAATCGAATAGGTCATATTGAATGGTAACAGCCGGTCATACGTATATGCTCATCTGTTGATCATCACGGATTATCAGTGAGGTCCGAAAATAAATAGGACCAACCTCTCATAAGCAAATAACTCCTACATTGCACTTACCTCAAGCAGTGCAACAGTGTGCAATTTATATTATTAAAGGTATTGAATGCCGAACTTAGCAGCCAATATTGTTGGCATCTCATCAACGAAGACAGCCGATTCTGCAATTCATTACCCCCTTGATACTCAGTCCATTCATCCATTACTTCGTTTTTGTCCACAACTCAAAAGGGCAGCTATAATGAGATTTTCAGAAATCGTACATGGTTTCTCTACCCATAAAAGTGCTTTTGATCCATCTGAAATACCCATTTCTCACTACGGGCGCCATTGTTGGTGGCGCCGTTAATCAGGACGCGAGTCGTGAATCTGAATGGATGCATAGTTGAAGCGATGTGATATCACATTCACATTCCAGCCTTCCATCACAGCTTTCATAAATGTACATGTACCAAAGCTACATACTTGTTATACCACCGTGTGCAGTGGCTGATTCCCTTGCCTTTGTAAGAGATCAGCGCTGGCACAAGTCGACCCATGGCGATGAGATAGATGAAAAGATTAAAGACAGCACAAAAATATTCTGCAGCGCATACGTATATCCTCAATTACAATGCATACAAAGGCAACTCAAACTTTGCAACGCCCTATTGACCTCTTAACAGACATGCACGCCAATTGATCGGATCAAGCAAGCCACCTGGTTTGCAAAGTGAGAATCTCACTCATACATAAACACACAATCGCAGTCTGTTGATAATGCGAGCGACAAAACATACTCTCTCAATCAAATTTAACGTAATTGTGCGTCTTGGGTCAGCGAAAATAAAGCGAATGTGAACAGGCATGTATCATCTGTCTTGTCCCACATCCTGCATTCACTCACTATTCACCGACATGACTTACCAGGAGTATCCCCCCAGTGGTATACGTAATTTGAATGTAGACGATGCATTCATACATACCACTACACGAATAGTTAGCCCTGTGATAGCAATTGCTGCCCAAATTGAACCGATCCTTGGCATGATAAGCCGCTCATTTGAGATAGAGTCAGACGTCTCTATTGCTATCTCGTAGCAATATGCAAAGGGCGTACGAAACACTATCGGTTGATGAACAGCTGTTATTCTGCCTTTCATTTGGCCCCAAGATGCAGTTACACGCTCATCGAGCTGTTCAAACCCAAATTGCTCTCATGACTCTCCGAGTACAGCACATCATCCGATTAGAAATGTCAATTTAAATTATGAAACACACATCGGGCAATTGACCACGAGATCACAGAAACTCACTCTGGCATCTTTAGGAAGTGAGTTCATATTAAACAGCACCCATTCATTAATTTGTCATCGCCCAAGCATCGGTTCTCACATTTTCTCCTCAGCGATCATGACATATGACATATGATTGAGATTTTCCACGTGATCATAAGCAGGGCGTATGTCTCACTACTTTTTGAGCGTCAATACATCTGGCACAGCATTTTATAATGTGCGTTGATTGGTGCTACTTTAACTGCCAGTGAAAGAATTATGATCGCAATAAGTAAGGCAGGATGCGATCAACATACATGGGGGATACAATGAATGAATGCATTGATCATTCTACATCACAGTTAATACTCATAATTGCATCTCGCCTACCTTGAAATTCACAGCCATTCACGATCAACAGGCTTTATTCACGGCATTTCATTCTACTCAGGTGAAATTATTTCCGGGGTCTGTCTTATTACCTCCCAAAGTAAAATCTGGTCGACAAAAATGGCTTGTCTTACTCAAACAGTCCAACTCATACATCTTTTCATGTCAACTGACCATTTTTCGATTTTCATAACCGCTATCTTAAATACAGGTAGCAACGGTTGAGATGTGTTTGATGAGAATCTCATACAGGACATCGTGAATGACATTATAGGAAGCCATACCAGAACAGGATTATGAAATGAGTACAAATGTCAATCATAAATATATCATTTAATCAGCTTAATGAATTCTATCCAGAAAGAATTGTCAGATTCAGTCTTCATGAAAAGGTGTCTCTAAAACCATTGACAAGACAGGTGCGATACCCATGGGTAAAAATGAATTTGAAGATACGGTAAACTCAATTATCGGGTGATCACATTGAGATTTGATGAGACAATTCATATACTTCGAAAGGCAAACGATTATAAGCACTCACAATCGTTACGCATCTTGTAATCATATGATTCATATGTAGATTTTCTTCTTGGTCAGGCAACTCACGGTAAAGATGCCCCAAGTCGATATCTATTTCAAGGGCAAATTCTACTTTATCAATTTTTTTCTTCAATCATTATCGGTCATCAGCTACTTGATATTGGCCTGGCAAATTAATCACTATACAAATACCACACCACGCTTCATCACTCTGAAGAGAAGTCATTCTTACTTTGAGACACTAGTTTTTAGGCTATTCCTGTCTCCTCTCTCAAATTTTCTCAACCCCAGATAACTCAGGTCAACTTCCGAACTACATTTTGACACTTGACTCGCCGTCTGCCAACTCCATTCTTTCTCCACGTTTTGGAGGGTTCTGCATTCCCAAAATTTTTTACTGCTTACCTGTCAAAACTAGGCGAGTCACTAGAAGCAAGTCAAGTTGCTTCCCTAGCTTCCATGGTGATGGAACGACATCTTCGCCACCTCCAGGGCCGCCACTGGGTATATCTTCTTCCCCGGGGTGGATTTGCTGATCATGTTTGTTTCGGGAAGACTTTCGAGAAAGATGTCAAAAATCATTCCGCCGTCGCATCGCTCGTATATCTCAGCTCACGCCCCCCGGAAGGACTCCGCGCCGTCAGTTTGCTAGATCCAACTTTAAAAAAAAATACAACTCGAGATCAGCTAGAGGTCGGATAAACCGTCCTCCAAGCAAACCCGTCACTGATTGGATCGGAGGCGTACTCCGCAATTGTGTGGCAGATAGTGCAAGTCTCAAAAGAAACTAGAGCCTGGTCTAGCTGTAGATACTCCATATTTCATTTGTTCTTCGACTGGCTTGTAGAGGACCCGTATTCCCGTAGCACGAAGCGCTTGCACTGACGCTAAATGACACCGACGATATGAGGGGCTTTCGGGGGGGCACCTTTGCTGAGGGGCGAAAAGGGGCTGCCTGACAAGGCTGATATATAGCAGAGCAACAGAGGAGTTCATCTCGACAACAATGAATCCATCCATCAAGCGAGCTAGAGAGGAGTGGCGGACGCGGCCCACGCCTGATATGAGTATATTGGCCGACGATATGGCGCCCATTTGCGCATTAGAATCCACATCCCGACAAATCTCGGGGCAATAGTCTAAATGAAGGGTGGACGCTCGTGTCATGTCAGTCGTACGCGTATGTCCCTGCCGTGCAAGCCATCCGAGGAGAGGCGAAAGGATCTCCATTAAACCCACTTTGTCATGTCATGGTAAGCCAGCCATGTGCGCCCGTCAGTGGTCTCTTTCTAGCACCTTGCTTAGAAACGTGTTCCCATCGGAAATTCCGTACCTGTCATGGCCGTCATAGAGTAATCGACTGGGGAAAGTCTCTGGCTCCTTATCAAAAGAGATTGGAAAACTTCATCTTCGTCAACCCCACCTTTATAACGGTCTGAGCAGCTCAGCTTCTGGAGAAAGACCAGAGGCCTAGATTGTCACAGGCACTCCATAAAAGCCCACAAGATGCTTCATGGAGGAGCAAGGACCCATTGACTTCCCCCCACGTTGGACCGTTTCGACAGTATACGCCCCGGTTTCGGGATCTTTTCAAGGATTCCGTTTGCAGTAACCTGTGCAGTAGCTAGCGGGGAATCACAGGAGGTGCATTTTGGTCTTTGCAAGTTGCTCCAGGCCCCACCTCGGGAGTGGTTTTGACAGCATCCCACCAGCAGTAGCCAGCATCAGTAGCCGGACCAGTAGCCGGCAGTAGTAGGCAGCAGTGGCAGCAGCAGAAGCTGCATCAGCATGACCTGAGGATGAACGAGGGGGAAGCATAGCAGCATTGAGGACCTGCGATATCTAGACACAGCTCCGTGCTCCCGGCACGCCTTGGCAAACCACCTGTCAGCGGGATCCGGCAGTGTCTTGTCATGTGTCGATATCATATCAAGAGGCATCGTGTGGATTCGAGATCTGGGCACGGTCCCCTCGAGGCTCGAGCGGGGGGAAAGAGTTTGCGAAGCGGCCCAGCCAGAAGGAGTCCAGCCAGCCAGAGCCGAGTCAAAGCACAGGCTTGCCAGGCAAGCGACGGGCACAAAGTCAATTCGCTCGCAACAGGCTGAAGAAAGAAAGCCTCATTTCCCAAACAGGTTTCTGCACAAGGAGTGGCGAGGGATTGGCGGGCTAGACCCAGTGCAGCCTTGAAAATCATGCTCAGTATACGAGAGACGTAGTCAGCAGTTCGGACCGCATTTACCAGAGCGCCGTGCTTGTTCGGCGAAATGACCACCGAGCGGATCTCTGGGTACTGAGTACCAAGCTTTGCTGTTCATCTTGGCTCTTGGGGGATGTACAGCTACTCGGCTCGCTTAGTCAAGAACAAGCAGGGATTGTCTCTCTTCTTTTTCCTGCTCCATTCCACTATCAATGCTATCCAGGCGAGGGTCCCGTGCAAAAGATGGTGATTTTTCGGTGCCATTACTCATGCACGGACAGTACTAACATCCAACATCCAACTTGCCGATATCCAATATATCCAAACCAAACTTCACATCACATGCAGCTAAGCGGGCATCGACGCTTGTTCAATTGTTCGCCGAAGGGATGGCGTCTGCCTATCAGATCCCCTTCCCCCCCTGCGGCCTGGCAATCGGCCTCCAACACGTGGATTCTTCTCTCACCGATGTTGCATCCGCTGTCTCTGGTGCATTCGCTTATGCCGATTGACCTCTGCAGAGTGTTCCGTATCGAATCAGGCTTCGCTAGCCTCGCTCTAGCACACTTACATGCATAACGCGCGTATGTACAACGTGCATACATGCATAAGCTGCAACCACAACGGTGCGACTTTTGCAACGAGCCTCCACCATCAGCCGCACGAGGACCAGCGACAATTGGATCGACGTCCCCAACCACTTCCCGGCCCTCGTCCCACACCCGCAGATGTCAAAACCATCCCAGCAAGCTAAAGATAGCCGCCTGGTTGGCCGGCTCGGGGAACCGGGATAAACTGCCCGCGCGCACACAGAGGCGCATCCAGCAGCCACCGCCGCATCAGGTCATCGAGCAACGTCAAGGAGCCAGGCGAGAGGAGACAGAAAAGGAGAGGGTCAGCTCTTTCTTTGGTTCCTGTCCTGTCCCGTCGCCGTCTGTGCCCGCCTGTCAGTCAAAGTTGATGCCAGCCACACAGGGACAGGCACGAGACGGAACGAGGTAGGTATTTGTCATCCCAGTTCGAGTCATACCGCATGCTATGTTATACTACTCATATCTTGCCGTAAAGCTTGCATCGGACAAAAGAAACGAGTCGAGACGAGACGAGATGATACTGGCGGCTCTTCGGAAGGATGCTAGTACGTGCTATGCCTCTACCGTACTCGTACATATTTCCGTCAAGTCTTGTTTTGACACTTTTACCAACTCCCTGGTGCTGCATGACAAGGGTGCCAAACCCTGTGCTGTGGTGGGACAAGGATTGCAGACCCCTGCACCATCACATCAATCACACGCTTCCCAGAGCCATCTCATCAACCTTTATTCAGCTCCTCGCGTCATGTTCATACAGCCGTACGCACCAACAAGTTACAGACGGGGGGGAGACCTCACGAAATACGACTAAATCCGCGCAAGGATTCATCATGCCGTTAATATCCTTCACCTCCCATTCGTGCCGGCCACTTTAGTACACTTGCAGCGAGGCGAATGCTCGCTTCGCTCATGTTAGATTGACCATCGTCGACGAGTGCATGCGCTACGGCATACCAAGAATCGTCATGAGCATGGTTCTTGCGAAATGCCTCCAATGCTGTCTCGCCTGTCTGACTTCGCCTTGCATATTCATGTGCGCCCTAAACTCTATCACATTGCGACTCTGATATACGCGAGCAGGCGAGCTTAAAAAGTGAGAAAGATGGAAAATTTTGTTTCAGCTGGCACCAATCCTCATCGCATAACCCGAATCGAACACCCATGAATCTTGGGATCGCCCATCCAGGACCTAAGGCAATGCACAAGGCTTTGCATAGACATAGCTTCGACGACTCCACCCGAGGACTGGTAAGTTCCGTGGCTTTCACTGCAGTTGGAGGGGGAAATGGCAGCCCTGTGGCCAGTCAACCAAGGAACAACCCCTGGTCCTTTGGGGGAACCTTCCACATCCGTCACCGTCTCCCGTGCTCGTGGTCCATACGCGATGCTGGTTCCTTGGTGTTTCAGTGCTGTGCATCTTGTGTCCTGTCAGTTGTCCACTACCCAAAACACGGAGCATAAAGTCTTGTTTTTATTCTCTCGTACGAGAGACCCTCTCGCCAAACACAATAGCACGTTACATGTCATGGTTTGCCGAGACAAGTCCTAGCCTGGCACGCAAAATCTGATCATCGCTTTGCGTCTGTCACTTTCCCCCCCTCACCCTCACCCTCACTTCACCCCCAGCCGAACTATATGCAGCGGCCGCATACAAAAGTATCTCTTACACTATTTGCTGTTCATTAATCACCAACTACCGCTGCCAAAGCTACGGAGCACCTCCCCGTATCACCTCCTCTTATATTAACCTTTGATTTAATTTTCACTACTGCACAAGAAGCTCCATCGGATTAGACTAGCAGGTCTGTCTGTTTTTTGAAATCCTCGGTTAATGGCTTATTTGCATTGCCCGGCTGCCCGGCTCTCGCAAGGCAGTCCTTGATCCTAGCCGGATCTCTATACGAACTACGAGAGGTCAGCCAGCCAGCAAGCTCTGGAAGATGTCACTTATACAGATTGAGCGCCAGGATCTGCTCAGCTGGCGGCTGGATTCCCAAAAATCCTAGCCAACACCCAACATCCGAAAGACCGTGCCAAGCCGAGGGGGGTGTGGCGGTTCCAGGGTTGAATCTTCTTCCCTCTTCGGACACTAACAGCAACCAACAGAGGGCGGTTATTCTCCAACAATTGCCTACTTGGTTTGCAGCAACGCATCATGCCCAGACAGCCAGACCGCCACATCGACGCTTTTTTCTCCATTTTGGTCCTATCTCGCTCGCTCGCCCAAGTTTTTTTCCAGACGCCTTGCGTCTCAACTTCTCGATGTGGCAGTGCGAGGCAATTTCCCCCATTGGCGCGCGTGCCCGCCGCGATGACCTCAGGCTTAAGCCACAACTCGCCTCTTTCTGCCCGTTTGACTTCTGACAGAGGTTATTTCTCAAGGGAAAAAAATGTATCTTTTCTTCCGCCAAGCGCCTGGTGGCAGCGACCGTGCCGTACCGGCGAGGTACTTGGCTCATCACTCGTCCACGCCCATTGGCTAACCTTATACCGTAGTCGCAAGTTCAGAGTTTGCTCTTTTCGTAGGTGAAACTCCCCTCCCGAGCAGAGGCGGCAGATTAGAGAGCCGTGAGAGTAGAGAGCCGTGTTGTGTTTTTTGTCATTCAGCGTTTCGCCCCCCGCCGAGAATTGTGCCTATCCACCCAACGACTTTGCTGTCAAGTCGCATCTTTGAACTTTAAAACCTCAATTTACGACCCTTGAGTAGCGCCCCGAGGATTCTCCGGTCCGGTTTCCTAACATTGCGACATCATCTCGGCGCATCTTGATACGTGTAAATGGAGTAGATGGCGCTCTATGCCCCCCCATTTGGGTGGAATCGTCGCCACAGTACTTGTTGCGCCCTCCTCTGGCTGTTTTCCCCGGATCTCTCTGTAGATCGTCGTAAAAGGGCCCACATAACGAGTTATTGAACGCCTCACTTATCATTTGAGGGTCAAAATAGGCAAGATCGTACAGCTTTCCACGAGGCGTAACAAAAACGCAAATCATGATGAATTTCGTGATGTCATTTAGTAATTACTACTGAGTATTATCCGTATAGAAACTCCCTTTTGTAGTGATTCTCGCGCCCCAAACTCCGTATTGATACCTGTTAAACCTGTTATAACTGCTATACCCTGCCTATCCCTGTGTATACTCCTATTTAATGTATCCCGTTTTTTTAGTAATTCTTTTTTAAGTGGCTTTTTTCGTTATTCCCTTTTGGCCTTTAGATCCTCCGGGTTCATACACTGCCCCGCTTTAAGCTTCCGCCGCCCTGATGGCGCTGAAGAATCTCATCGCTCGAATGGGCAACCTCGCTCATAGGCGACGAGGCAACAGACGAGGGATCCGTAGATTTGCCTTCCCTGCTGGCAATGCCTCGCCCTGCAGCATCGGCCTCGTTCTTGAGCATGGTAGGTAGCTGGCGTCGCCTTGCGTTGATGAACCAATTGGAAATCTGATCTGCAAAAGGGGCGTTAGCCTCCAACCTCGGATCGGCGATTAGAGTTGTCAGAATACTTACTCATCTGCAGTCCAGTCTGGCGCACCAGCTCCTGCTTCTCATCCTCTGTAGGGTACGGGTGCGACAGGTGCGCAAGGAACCAGCTCCGTAGCTTATCGGTCGTCTCCTTGGGCAGGTTGCCGCGGCGTTTTCGCTGCTTGCTCTCACCAGCCATGGCTCCCAACTCTCCATAGTGGCTTGTATGATTTGGCTCCATGTAGTGGGGATATACACCTGCTGAGTAGGGTGCTCGATCATAAGGTCGACTAGGGCTTGGAGGTTGTGACTGATAGTGGTTGTGAGTGTTGTAGTGGGTATAATCTTGGCTATACGTTCTCGGGTACTCTCGAGAGCTGCTCCGGGAGCTATCCAGGCTATTTCGGGACTCATTTTCGAAATTCATTGTTGTTCGCAAGCTTGGTAGAGGCATGTGTGGCCTTGACAAGTCTTGTACTTCCATTGGCGTAGGGAGAGAATAGGATGAACCAGGCGAGACTGTCGTTTCATGAGCAGGGGGCCATCTTTCTGAGGTCCTTGGTGCAGAAGGACTTTGGCGAGGAGAGATGGGGACTCGGTGTCTAGGGTTACGATGCACCCGTGGTACGTGTCTTTGGTGAGCCGCCTCCGCCTCTGCATCGTCTTCATATCTTCTCCGTTTGTGAGGTGAGGCGTTAAAGTCGGGAGACCTGAACCGGAAATCACCGCTGCCAAAGCGTTGTGATCTATCATCATTCCCCCTTGAACTCAAGTCAAGGTCTGGAAAAACCTAATACAGATCAGTAAACATGTTTACACCCCCACGCAAGACAAGACTCTCTACCTGTTTGAGAGGAGGCAGTTGAATCAGCTGCGCGTCAGCGTCAGTCCGTGGTTGAAACATTTCCCAGTCCCGGGAATGTTCAGTATTGCGAGTCAAAGCCCAAGGTTGTGAAGTGAGAACAGTCATCTCGGACGATGCTGTTGACCGGGGCCTTGGTTGGGAACTCGGGGGCTCTATTCTAGAATAACGAGGGTCCATAAAGGTAGCCCTCTGGCAGAAAAGTAAAAGGTTCAAGTCGAGGGGCAATGGCTGATACGAGTTTCAGTGTCAGTGAATGGGCTGAACCCCTCCTTTTATAGCATCACAAACTTACAAGTATATGCCCTGACGTTCGACTTGATTGCGGAGATAAGATCGAAGGCGTAGATAATGACGTTTGATCGATGGGGTATATCGTAACCTCCGCGAAGTGATGCAAAGCTAATCCAACAACAAAAAAGCCAGTTGACCTATTATAAGTCACAAGACCACAGTACTCCAGAAAGCAGTATCGTATCGTCGAGTCAACGGGTAGATGCACCAAGCTAGCCTGGTTGCCAAAAAAGGGAATTGTTGAGAAGCGTGGTCCAAAACGTATGGGTAGATATCAACAAATTAAAAACTTTATGAATAACAAGCCGTGAGGAGAAGGTTCGTCGATATTAAAAGTGCCCGTGATTATAGAGAACAGCTGGTCATATACGAGTAGACCTGGGTATGCAAGTAATAAGTAGCAGAATCGAACAGTAGCAGAGCAGAGTCGAAATACGCAGTACGTAGCAAAGTGGGCTCGCGGAACTTAAAAAGAGCTCGTCGCATCATAGAGTGGTAACAGCATGGGAGGATGGACAGCAATATAGACCCAGCCTTTTGCGATAGGAGCGGCAACATGGGTTATTAGCGGCGCTGGATCCAAATGAAAAAGGGACGTCGCGACTCAGGCCAAGTGGCGCTGGTCTGACAGCCCACTATCCCCTGTGACTGGCCATACAAAGAGCAAATGTACCTCCAGTCAAGCAGTCGTCAGGCCGTCCAGTCAGTGTGCATGAGTTGCAAGCAAGCCCAGGGACAGCACGGTCGCCACAGACAAGGACAGGGGGGCCAAAGTACTCGTCAAGCCCCGACAGGCCCTGGCGGGCCACCGGCTCCACGGACCCAAAGCCTGTTCTGATGAACCTTCGATTTAGGGAAGCCAGATAGAATGGTCACAGAAACGCAGGCAAGCGCCTAGTGGGTGAGTGGGTTTGGACGGGGTGTGTGGTGTAGGCGTAAGAAGAAAGCCAAAGGGGGGGTGTTGTTAACTTAAAATGGTATTTCTGACATGGCCAGTCACCGAGCGACACAGACTGACTGCAACCCTTTCGGATGACGGGTTGGCAGCAGCCTTTCGTATTGTATAGCAAAGAAAATTTTTGTTGGTTGAAGCACGGAATGGCCCGGTGGCTGTGGTGGCCTGTTGTGTATGATAGAGTAACTTCCTGTGTGGAGGTGAAGCTCAACACGTAGATATGTCTCCGGTATACAACATGATATAGAAGTTCTCAAAGGGCCGAACACTGGGAGACTCCAAGCCCTAATATGTACAGGCAAGGTGGCCAGTGAGTGGGAAAGGATACTATCTGTATCCGAACTGTGGCTCGGATCCGATTGTACAGTATATACAGTACATGGAGGCAGATCTCCGCCGCCATTAGAATGCGTTGCTAGTATGGTCAGATCAGTGCTCCGTAGACGTGCAGCAGGTGGCACTGACCTATCCACGACTCGTTCCATGCCAACTGCAGTTCTCGAGACAACTACTCGTGCAAGTATGCGTAGGTAATTTATTCGAAAGACAAGCGTGTATCCGTTCATCTCCCATTGGTCTTCTATACACCGGTGTACTTGTGCTAGTGTAATAATGAGGCGCCAAGCGAGGGAAGAAAGCAATTCCAACGTTGCTGCAAAGCTCAGGGTAGTATGAGCTCTACGCAGTTCAGGAGAACACGGCGTGTGTCACGACTTGTTTGATCAATGAATCCCACTATCCATATCATCTGCGGTCCTAGCGGGCATGACTCCCTCCCTCTGAAATCAATGGATGTAGCAAGCGATTGCCCGATGCGCAAGCGGTGTACTCTGTGCTTCGTACAGGTAGCTGTTTTGGGGTCGCGTAAGGATATCCCAGCCAAGAGCAAAAAGAGTCTCCATTTTAATACCCGATCGTCCAGCATCAAGGCTGCCCCAAGGGGAGTCGCTGAATCTATAGCGGCTGCGATGTGGGCACTGGCAGCCGAATTATATCAGATAGTGGGGAGGGCTAAGATGGCACAGGCCTCATGCCATGCGAAGCGCGCAGTACCGAGAATGGAACGGAGTAATGCCAAATAAGAGCATCCTGCACTCTGCGCCAGCGCAGATTGTCGTGATGCGAGAGCAGCCGATATAGACGACCCCAGCTCCAGAGCCACGGATTCAACCCGCGGTCCTGCACTGTATCAGGATATCTCCTCCTGTGTCGATCCAGTCTTTTTGGCGCCGAGGCCTCCCCCATAACCGGTGGGTTAGTCGTTCAGTAATTTTGCTAGAGAGTCATGTCTCTCTGCCCCAGCTCCGCAGCACGCGCAGCTATACCCGGAAATATGGGTGCGCCGTTGACGCCACAAGACATGGTGAGCAGCAGCCTTTGGCAACCTTTGGGCGGCATGTTGCCCGCAAATTGCAGCGGCGTGGTTGCAAAAGCTGCCAGTTGCCGATATCATGTGCCATTTCCATGCCACATCCCCGGGTTCTCTAGAAACCTTCGCCTCCTCCGTCTAGACGTCTCGTCTGACAAGTGCGTACTAGCCGTGGTGGCAAGTCAACTGCTGAAGTTGTAAGGCTAGAGCAGGCACAGCTCTTCATTCGTTCCCTCGTCACATCTCGTTCCCAACAGACATTTCACCTGCCTTGGCGGCTATCGTATTCAGCCAGCCTCGTGCATTGAGGAATACTGCTAGTGGTGCACTTGTACCCCGCTGCGAGGGGCTTCAGACACGAGGAGCGCAAAACGCACGTTTCCTGTGAGACGATTGCTTCGCAAGTGATTTGATTGGAATCCTGGGTCCACCACAAGGAGCTGTCAAGATCAATCTTGTGCGGCCGCGCCTGACTCTGGACATCAGCCTGCCCGCGCGTACGTGTATTAACCACCACGCCCTGTAAGCACCTTGTGCCTCGCGCTGGCTGTAGCACTTGGTTCCCGCAATAACCCCAAAGGTCTCCGTGTCATACAAACTCGTACGAGGTAATTTGAAGCCCGCCATGCGAAGGAGCTTTTGCCACGACCACTGGCACCTGCTAGAGGCCCCATGCCCCCCGTCTTTCCCCCCTCGCACGCTGCGTTGACAGCGCTAAATGGATCTTTTTTGGCGCGACGGCTCCAGCGAAGCTCCTGGCCTCTCGACTGAAGTTGGGGGACCTGGCGATCTCTCAAGGGGCCAGATCGCTCGGCGTGGGTGACAGAACGAGGCCTAGACAGGTGGGGCCTTGTCATAACTTACTTGGAGCAATGGGCTGACGACGATGTGCTCGACTCAAGGCTTGCAAGCCTGTTGATTGATGGCCTGGCCGAGGCCAAAAGCCGACGACGGCAACTGGCAGGAGATCAATTTTCCGAGCCAGGGCGGCTGGAAATTAAAGTTGGCGTCCTGCGATTGGCCAATGTACGGAGCCAGTGTGCGCGACTTTTGTGTACTGTCGATTTTGCACTGTCGACAGCCCCTCAACAGTACCCGGCGGCTCGTCCCTTTTGGCCTGGCCAGCCCGTACTGCCGAAGCGCGAGCACAGTGCGCCACTTGCCACAACCCTTGTCACTGTGGCTGCTCGAAGCTTCAGCCCCTCCATCTCGACAACTTGACACTACTGTCAGTAATTCCGTATACTTGCAAGCTTGCCAAGGGTGAGGCGGTGATCGAGAACAGCTTAACGGCCTTATCTCTCGCAGCTAGCGGAACATTGTCGTATTTCTTTGCTCAGGCAACCTCGAACGGGAGATACGATACTATGCAAAATGCTCGCCTTGTTGGCATTGGCGGAGACTGTACCAAAGAGGCGTCTCCCTTCACCCCCCTCCCGGTCAAGAATGACAGGTTTGAGATCTCCAAATCAGGCCAGGGCTTGCTCTAACTGACATGCTTTGTTCAAGCAGCTTCAGGTCCAGGTCCAGGTCCCAGGTCCCGGTCTAGGTTCAGGTCCTGGTTCAGGTCCAAAAGCAAGTACGTACGTGTCGTGCTAGTGTTACGTAGCATGTCCCGCGTCGACCAAAAGAAAAGATGTCGCCATACAGGTACACGATGGAGACCACCAGGCAGCTCTCTTCCCAAGGATTCGCCATCTCAGCGTGTACGTTGTTGCACAGCGGTGCTACTGCGCCGTTTCTCCGTACTCTCGCTAGTGGGGGCTACGTAAATAAGTCGTTCCTCCAAGGTATTTCCGGCTCAATGGTGAGTTTGCTGGTGAGACACCTGCACGTCGACCAGGCTCTTCCCGTTGGGCTAAGAAACGTCGATGAATATTGATCCACCGTGATCCGACGGCATGCGGACTGGGACCAGGTTGCAAGTGATGGGTGGCCTTTATGCCACAAGGGAATCTCGAGCCAGGGCTTCGCCTAGGCGAGCATCCTACTCGTACAAGGACATGGCATTACTCGTGCGCCTAACAACGTGCAAAAGCTTCCCAGTGGTAAGCATCATTTATTGCATATGTCCCACAGCTCCCAAAGTATCCATCGCTTAACTCCTCGAGCGGACTGGGGGCCAATATTCACTATAATCTGTGGGGCCGGGGCTACTCCAAAGCCAATGCGGCAGTAATTTTCTACGGGGTATCAATCATACGAAAAGTACGGAGCACCATATAGGCATGAAATACGGAAGCACCAAACAGAGCGCAGGCAATTTCTTGGCATACAGATGCCATTCGCAGTAGCGCCCGCCAGATCTGTTTGTGGTGTTCAGGAACGTCGGTAGGGGTTAAAACGCTACGCCGTCGATTCCTAGCTCTCATCGTCGACTTCAAAAGTTTCATGTGGGCATCGAGCCTCGTCAGAGAAGCCTACATACTGTTATGCAGCGGTGCTGCTACCTATGCTCCATGTACGCGCAATGTCCTCGCTAAACTCGTCAGTTATAGAGCTGACCCCCATCTTATGGCGGTTCCCAAGACGATCCCCCCTCTTTATCATGCCGCTCTGCAACAGGTACGGTTACAGATACGGAACATCAGATTTAATGTTTTCAAAACAGACTTCGTTGCCAGAAATAGTCCCAAAAATAGCACGTCGTTTCGGCCAAACATAAACAAGACGATAAAGCTTCGAGGCTAGCATTGACGCCGTGAAACAACAAAGTTTTGCAAAGCGCAAGTTTGATGCCCGCCTTGACCGAGTTTATATGGCATAGTCCGTTCTTGTGCACCTCCAGGCACCGCACAAATTACACTTACAGGATGCAGAAGCAAGTGGCACATATAAAAAAGGAAAAAAGGCTTCCCAGCAAGGCACGTGGTACTGACAACGGCATACGAGTGTGCTTCTCGTACATTCTTGGCTGTCGAAAGTTAGGCTGCGTTTCACTTCACCTAACCTGGATCTCAGCTGCCCACATCGATTCCCGCGCTATCGGAGATGATTTCCTGAAACAACACCCATACGCTGGGATGCCTTCTGATTCGCTCGCTCTTCGCTCTACGCTAGGCCTGTTATTATCCTAGCCTGCTCAGCTCATCATCGGCTTGCGGTCGTGTCATTGTGCTAGAAGCGACAAGCCAGTGGGCCGAATTGGCCGGACGTTGCAGATTGACGCGATGCACCTAGTATGAGGACACCCCAGAGATCTCTTAATATCTTACGGTGGACACACAAGCTTCGTCGGCAACGAATGCCGCTGCCAAATACCCCGTCTCGCGGCACGTCCCATCAGAAAGACATTTGACTCTGGCAGGTTGCTGAGAATCCCGAATGCTTACAAAGTAATCCGGACCAGTCCAACGGATCAGGAAAAAGGGCCAAGACGGGCAGAAGTTACCCAGCACAAGTGTGCATTTCTTTCAATGCTGACGCCTTTTGCCATGCTCCATCCACTATTGCCTATTTGGCCTGTCGCTTCTCCGTAATACTACAGAGTTACTGCCCGTGATTTGACCATACTTGTACATATGGGGTGCTCTGTGCGAGGATGCACAAAGTAAAGAATCGGGCGCAATGCCGGCCCTGACCAGGCAACAAGAGGTCTGGTGACAGCAAGGGCAAGCATCCCCTACCCACACTCCCGAAGCAACAAGGGGGCCGTGCATTCGCAAGCCCAACTCAACTTGGCAACAGACACATTCTGCAATCCAACAGCTCCTAACAGCTCCTAGAGACGAGACACGCAAGGCGGCTACCAGGGGCTTCTGGCTTGTACGCCACACCCCGCGAAGCCACCAGAGGCTCCTAACCGCAGACCGACACAACAAAAACATCTAAGCCTCAGCTGTCATCAGACGACGGTCATGCAAAGGACGGAGTGCTGCAACTCGATATGCACAGTGATGATGCTCGAGCTCCTTTCTTCTTCAGCTCGTTTAGAAGCGACTCATTCCAACTCAGATTTGAAAATGTGATACTGTACTCCGTACTAGGCATGACCAAGCCGAAGACTTCTAAAAATAAAACACAACTTTGTTAGGACTCCTCCTACGAGGCTACGAGCATCAAGATCAGCCAACACCCAGTCGTTCAGGGGCAAAGCTTAGTGTTACTTTATGACAGGTACTAAGTACTCCGTACTATTGCGGTTACTGTGGGATCTTCCTAATGCCCGCCAGCATTGTGGTATCGAGCCGTCTTTAGCTTCCATCCCGAGCGTCTAGTTGTTGCTGCACAGGCTTTATGGTGCTGACACCTTTGGCACCAGACATCTGGAGCAGCGGTAAGGAGCCACATTGGAAAGATCAGCTAGTAGCCGGTCTCCGGATCATCAACGAAAAAGATGGAATACCACTCCGGATAGCGACATGCCTTGGCACCTTCTCGACTTGATCCAGCGGCTGCTACTCTCTTTGATGGTCGCATTCACCGCTTCTGAGCAACCATGGTCTCCATGAGCTAGTTCCCGGAAGCGGGTTCGGAATCTGGTGAAAGAAGATCGGCTGCTGTTCTGAGCACAACATGACATGTTATCGTAAGAAGTGATACCTAGGTAGGGGATAGAATCCTGCTCTTGGGTTTGTCATACAAAGTACTCTGAAGTCGGAATCTTGTACCAAATGGTATATTTCCTAATTTTCAATATGGCTCAGAGCGCATCTGCCCTACATGTCAGCATTTGCAATACTGCGGACAAGAGCGCCCGCTCTGTAAGATGAACCAGCGAGTGTTCATCAGTACATGTCATCACTGTTTCGGTGTCTTGGCTTGTTAAGTACATGGTTGAGTTTAGCAGGGTGGTGCCTTGTGACAATCAATTCATGGAGAACGCCTTCAACCAAATAGGGAAATCATCAAGGTATGGTCTCGGTGCGAATCGCAACAAAGACTTATTCTGTAAGAGCGGAATTCATCCATGCATCGACGCGGGCAACCGAAACATCCGCCAACCACTTGGTTTCAGAGCCTTGTCATTGCATAGAGGCAAAGATCGATAATTCCCAGAGATAGGGTTTGATATGCTTTTGTCTCGGATAACATGTGTCACGGCATGGGCCTACACGAGCTCGCGTGCGTCGTCGTGCTACCTACTCAGAGATAAAGTCTCCAAGAGGGCTACTCTGTGCATGCCACTAATGTCCGATATTGCCTTGGATACGACTTTACCAAGTACTACCAGGGGGCGAAGAGCGAGTGATTTATCCACTGTCCGTCTCACGATTAGATTGTCAATCAAGCCATTGTGCTTGGCACAAATGGGAGAGGATCTTCGACTCCTTCGTTTGCAGATCAGGCCATTTCTCGCAACGCAGAGATGCGATTGGACTCCTTTAAACTAATGGCAATCTATATGTTTATGAATCTTTGCCGGCGAGTACCTGGAAACGCAAGGAGTCTGTGCCTGTTTTTCACCCTACTACTGTGTGTGAACATTGTACCACCAACATGTTCTACGTGACCCTGTGCTGTGCCATCCCGAGAAGTGTTCATTCAACAACGTGGTGGTGGCGGGTAGCTGCGCAAATTCTCCAAAGCCATCGATAACCCGTTCCTTTTCGTGTGACAGGCTGGGGGAATCAAGATCTTATCGCTTTTTGTGTGCCTTGTTGATGTCTTACACCCGTCGTCATTGGGAGCACGGTGTAATGCTCGTATCATTGGAGTGCTCGGCATATCATGCAGCCTCTCTTTGCATCCAACATTTCACAGACGCACCACCAACGTCCCTGTTATGCATCTGATGTTGCACCGGAAATCTGAAATGGTGTTGTAATGCTCTAGCACGAGGACACCCGGCAAACAGACGAAAGAAGCTACCCTTTTCTCTGCTGCATGTCAAAAAAAAAAAAAAAAAAAAGGAGCCGACAATGACACGGTTCTATAATAGCCTTGTTTTCCCAACCGTTCTGCCTGCAGGGCGCCTCGACTTTGCAATTGGGCTACGACTTGACACGGTGATCCCCGTGGTAGGGCTGCCTTGCCAGGGTGGTCGAAAGTCATTCATGCACGCTTGCCCACCCTGCTTAGTGCCCGCAGGCATCTCAGCTACAGGCTGGTCATTGGCACTGAGAGGTCAACCGGTGTGAGAAGCACATATCTGTGCTGTACAAGGGAGACAGGGGTAATGGGCCTATCGGAGACAACCTGTCTTGGCAAAAAAGTGAGGCCATTGAGAAAAGAAGCAACTATGCCTTGTCGGAAAGAGGGGGGTTCGGCTCCGTACTCCGCTCCGTGCCTCGTGCATATTGGGATTTTGAGTGGTAGGGGAGGAGTCAGTCATTCTAATCCTGTTTTTTTTGCTTGTTGACACCGGGAACAAATATGGGGAGGGGGAGAGGGGAAGGGTTACCCCCCCGTTATGCGCGAGTACGGATGACAGGTGCATGCAAAGTGGGAGCTTTGAAAAGAGACAACTACTACCTTGGATAACGGGAGCAGAGCATTGGTCGATTTGGGGGTGTGTCGACTGGCATGAGATGATATATTCGGATTGTGGGTTTGCTGCTCTCAATACCTCCTTTGTTTGGCAAGCATCCCGAAGATACTATTGGATGATGTGTTTTTTTCCCTTTCAGGGGGGGCTATTTTTCCGTTGGACAGGCGAATTCAATGCTGGCTTGATTGGAACGCCGTTTTAACGGGCGGTGCCCGCGCTTGAGGTTGAACGTTTCACATAGATGGCACGCGGGTTGTCGTTCGAGTTTTGACTACTACAGGGCGCTATTGTCCGGGTTTACTATTTTGTGAGATGTCGGATATACAGAATTTTGACAAGTGATGGATGATTTGGAGTTATCATGGTTGTTAAGGAGAGAGGGAAAATAAACTCACGTAATATTTGCTTTCAATATTGGACCGGCTTTCAAGCTCTCTGAGGTGAGCAGCGGTCCGGGCTGGCATACATACAATTTAACTTCAGTCTTGCCCTTGTCATCACGCGGGTAAATTTGACATGTGTGGATGCGGATGCTGATTTATTTATTATACATTGTAGGGATTCATGTTAATTCCCCGGATGGGCCTGACTTGGAATGTTCTGTGGTAATTAGTAAGGACATAAGCTGACGCGTATCTGCACAATAAAGTATGCCGACGAGAAAAAGTTCAGGTTCGTTGTTGTCCTAACTTATATGATTTCTATACAAAAGATGAAAAGCATCGGTGAATCCTATGAACGGAATTGGACTTGTTTATTGAGCTGTTTATAAACGATAGGCAAACGAAACGTGCGATCAAGTCAGTTTATCAGTAGCGCTGGCAGTATTTCCGTATTCTCTTACTTTCCCATTAATACCTCACATTGTCTATAATAGAAAGGAAACGAAAGTCAGAAAAGTGGATGATCGCAAAGGGCAGTAACCATTGTTCTCTCAAGACTCTTTGCCTATGATATGCTAGATGTAGAAGATCTCTATGAAAGAGCGACATTTTTATAGCACCACCATCGAGTGTAGCATATAATGAAGCGCATGGCTTCTTAGATCACATGTGTAGCCTGAGAGAAGAAGACAACATCGGAATATGGTAGGTCATTATGAGATATTCGGAATTAGTTGGAATGACGGGTAATCATCTTGTTATGAAGCTATCCTGTTGCAAATCTAACAAATACGTGAGCTTTCTAAAAAGGCTGCGCCTCTCATTGATTGAACCAATTGGTCTCTAGCTGCCATCACTTCCAAGTCAAAAGGCTGATAAAACATCTTATTTCACAAAAGTTGAAAAGAAATCATGTATATCTCAAGACAACCCAACGCCGTCAATTTTATATCCAAAGCTTACATCCGTGGTATCTTCATACCCCAAAAACACCTTGAAGTGCTACCCGAGCACATTAATGCCATAAATCCGTAACCTCTTCATAAACTCATCCCATGCCCCTATGCTTTATGTCCGCCGAAACACCTTGTTTAATAAACCACCTCCGCGTCCTCTGCGCAGAGGCTCATCTCCAGGACTCCCCCTTTCCGCCGAGAGCTGAGTTCCAGATCGTGCGACGCCG
Source organism: Trichoderma harzianum CBS 226.95 (assembly GCF_003025095.1). Classification (NCBI taxonomy): domain Eukaryota; kingdom Fungi; phylum Ascomycota; class Sordariomycetes; order Hypocreales; family Hypocreaceae; genus Trichoderma; species Trichoderma harzianum. The sequence continues at coordinate 517,489 of NW_020209259.1, forward strand.
GTAGAGCCGCTACCCTTGGTAATCTCAACATAGTCATCACCATCCTCCAGCTCTGGAGGAGGAGGAGGATCAAAATAGCCCTCAGCAGCCAGCTTGGAACTGGTCGGCATTTGCTGTGGTGACGGCTGATGTGCGCGCATTTTGTTAAGACCACGGTCAAGATATTCGACCATTGGCGCTGTTACGTCAGAGTTATCGTACCATGATGGATCTCTGCCGGCCTGAACATCTTGTATTTTTCGATACAAATCGCCACAACGAGCCATTAGTTCTGCTTCCAACTCATGCTCCTGGCTCTCGACGAATTCTGTCCTCTCAGTGGTCCGTGTCGGAGATGATGCATTCGTACGCGATCGGTCCTCTGCTTCTACATGAGCAAGCCATTGCGTATATTGCTCATAGTTTTGTGTTGGATCGACAGCAGCTTCGTTAGACAACTCTCCGCTTTGCTGCTCGGCGCTGCCAGCCTCAGCATTCTTCTTGCTGTCCACAATGTATTGCCCAAAAGATGCACTAAACTCGCGGTAGTGGCCTTTGAGAACAAAACTTCTTCCTGTCCATCCGAACTCAGAGAGCTTGTGCAGTAAGGATGTTGCCGAGGGGCACTCCCATGCACTCTCCAATCCGCGAGAGTAAAACACTATGCATCTTGCTTCTTTCCATTTGGAAAAGATCTCATGACCATGCTCTTCCGAAATAGTACGGCCAATCATTTCGGGTGAAGCGTCTTTGATGAAATTTTGAGGTACTCGAAGGTTTATGGCATCGCGGATGTGTGATCTTTGGTAATCTGAGGGCGATCGGATATCCAACAAGAGAGTTTGACCAGGCTGTGATATTTCGAGTAGCCGGCTGAGATCTGCTGGCAAGATCAACAGCGGGCCCCCCTCCTCATTAAATGGCATGCCGCCAACCTTCATCGTGGCCAGCCTGTTTGTGACCAAGTCTCGTTCGCGCCGGTGGTGGAACCACAGCCCGAGGTGGAAAGGCTCTATTCCGAGATTGGAAGCGAGGAAGGCACTCTCGCCATCATTTGGTAGCGGTTGTTTCTGGTAATAATCCTCCAGGCGCTTTTCTACGTGTGCAGAGAAGCTTTGGGGCTCAGGAACATCGGTACCGCCAAACGTAGTGCGCCTTTGGGTTTGTTGTTGGTTGAGTATCATTTGCCTGGATATCACAGGGCTGGTGCTGAGAGAGGATGAGCCTGCATATGTAGCGGGAAGAGAGGTTGTGGAGCTCATGGACCTGGAGAACGGTAGTTGTCTGCTTGACGGAGATGACGAGAGAGCTGGTCCTGGCTGCGGTGTCCCAGGCTGACTGGACGGAGCTGCATTACGAGCCGATCTCGCATCTCGAGCGGCATTGTTGAAGCTGAACGAGCTTCTGAAAGTCGGCGCAAAGGTGGTGCCAGAGACGCCAGATATGAGGGAGGCTGTATCCGGCCCTACCGTCTCTGATTGAAACCGTGATGCTGGGACGGCAGTAGTAATTGGGTTCTGCTGTGGTTTCTGAGCTGCTATGTTGTTGGAGCGAATAAAGGCAACGAAGGAAGTAGCCGGATCCTCCGGTAGCATATCCCAAATCATGACAGGCATTGAGACCAAGACCATTGTAGAGTGGCTTTTGAAAACACCCTGGATCTTGACGTACCGGGCCATGGCGGGGAAGGCGTTTAGCCACTGTTCCCAAGCATTGATATCTAGTCTTTGATCATCCTCTAATGCCAATGATATCATCACATGAGGGGTGTCCTCAGTAGGCTCATTCGGAACGACGTTTCCAACTAGGGCATCTGCAGGACTTGCCGCCCGTCCACCAGCCGTCACCATGGGTGGCGGTGTTAGGCCGCCGACAGGGCCTCCCATGGGCTCGAGATCATGGTGGGAGGGAATAGTGGGAAGTGAGAGAGATCTCTTCTCCTCTGGCATTGTCCTAGACAACTCGATGCTTGGCGCTTTATGGTTGGCCGTCATCATAAAGTGAACAGGTGTAGACCGGGCCTCGAAGTGCTTGCCGTTGATGGTGATGGGCCTTGGATGCTTCAGACGTGCGAGCACCTCGGCGTGGAGCATAGCGGCGGAAAAGACTCGATGTCTCCATTCCTGCAAAACCTCGATGAGGGCGTTTGTGAATGAGTACCTTCCAGGGTCGGGGGCGATAGCGTCCCAACTAGACGCTGAGATGGTCTCGGTGATGCTGTTGCCGGTGGGGAAGGTTGCGCTGGCAGCTCCGGCACAGCAGTCTAACAGGATGAGAACGTCTGATTTTGATCGTTCCAAGAGTGTCTGGATTGCGGACCATCTGGGCAGTATCAGTAAGGGTACCTCTTTCAATAAACTGATTGAGAATTACTCACTGTAGCCAAGGCGAGTCGGGATCTCGAGTACTATTGAAGCCATGTTAGAATGAATATCTCTGCTTGCGCCGAAACCAAGAGATGTATGAATGGATGAGGGAGAGAGGTTGCGGTAATACTTACGCACACCACGTGCTTTGCCTTGATTCATCAATCCGGGCATGGCCACCGTAGTAAAGAATGAAAAGAGTATCTGGCGATTCGTGGTCCTTGATTAGTTGGCCAATTCTCATCATGAGCTCTAGGTGAGAGTTTTCCGACGGGATTGAAAAGATGTCGGTGCCAAACGCATAATCATCGCGCATGCACTTCTCCAGATCCTCGAGCTCGGGAAGGACAAACAGATCGTCGGAACCCCAGTGCACAAGCAATGCCTGGACATTTTTGTAGCGCTGAGATGCCCGGCCTCGATTTGGAAACGCCCGCGCCGCCGACTTGGGTCACTGTCAGACTGTCTCTCGCCAGACGACACAAGAACAGAACAGGGGTCAAACGCACATCTTCGAGCCTCTTGGCAAACTGGCCGATATGCTTCACATGGAAGCTCGCGCGGCTGGTGTCATGGGTTGCAGATCGCGCATGTACATCTCGCGCCATGCCCTGTCGGACTGGATGTGAGCTCATTATTCGCTATATCGCTCTCACAGATTCACATTCACGTATACATGCTCAATCAACACCACAGAGAGCAGGGGAGAGAGGGAGGGTCCAACATACGGGAGCGCCGTTTCTTATACCAACTCCATCCTCGCGGCCGCGAATGGTGACGTACGGCTGGCCGCTCATTATTTGCTGGACGAGTACTCGGACTGTACTCGGATCGCTTGGACCTGGACTGAACTGAAGCAAACGATCGGAGACTAGCTGTGGGCTTTCCCCAACTTCACCCCACATGCATCTGACTAGAGGATTATGATCGCGCACTCCGAGAGTTGAGGAATGGCGGTTGGAACGACTAGCATGGAGAGAGAGAGACTTTGAAGAGGAGCATCGCGGCCGAGGAAAATACGAAACAAACAGCGTAAATTGAGGCCGGCGAAGAGAGACTTTGATGTCAAAGCCAAGTGGAGTGAGGGCCGTTGCACGTGGATCAGCAGCCCGTTTTTGGCGGCCTTCGGTGAGGTGTCAAGTGAAGGTGCTGGCCTTGCCACAAGCCACTCGGTCCCCAAAGCGGCTTAGCGACGTTGCACCTTGAGCGCCCTACTTTTCTGAGAGCCTCAACTGGCTTCAGAGGGAGCTGTGCTTGTTTATTAGAGCTCTTCAGCGGCCGCGCACCAGCCACAGAAGCAGCATTTTGGCCACTAACATAAGATGCTGACAGCTGAAGCATCAATGCTCTACTGTACTGTAGCACATGCAGCAGAAGGATCGGTAGCTGACCTGGTCCTATAGGTACTCAGATCGCACCAGCCACAGACAGGCGCGATTCATGCTTCGGTGGCCCAAGGAGGAAATCCTGCTTGTGTCCCCCGACTCTAATTGCCCGAGCCGCAAAAGATCCTCCTGATGGCTCCCGCAAAATAGTTGCCCAAACAGGCCACCGATTCTGCTCTCCTTTGCAGGGAACAAGCCTCTTCTGCGGGATCTGCAGTTCATCATGCTTGATTCATATTAAGGTACGCAACTTATAACGCCAATCGTCAACCAACGCCGGCACCCTATGCCCGAACCAGGTCCGTCTCCTGTTCGGTGGTGTCTTATATCTCTGGTCTAGATGTGATTCGATCCACACGCTGTCTCTTCTTCTCGGTGAACAGGAAGCTTGTTAGTGCCTCGAGGTGTAACAGATGGCCTCTACGCAGGTACACAAACGTTGCATAAGCACTACTGGCCGAGGCAACGGCCAAGGTCGAGATGAGCGACGGCCACTTGAATTCTTCGGGGCGGGAAAAGACAATCGTCGACGCAAAGGCGAGAAGCTCAAAGGCATTCTGCCACGCGGCCTCGACGGAAGAGAAGACGCCGCGGTTTTCGGCTTCAACTTCCTGATATAGTTGTTAGTTGTTTTGAAACCGTGGCAATGTGTTGTCCTTGACTTACCTCTTGGACAATGAGCTGGACGCACAGGTCAAACCCTCGCAGCCCCAAACGACTCAACACCGTGCCCCCAACAAGCCCACTCGTAGAGATGAGCGAGTCCTTTCCATCGAATGCCCAAAATATACATACTCCCACAACTAGCATAACAACTTGCCAACTACTCATCCAGAGACCCGCTCTTACCGGCCCAATTCGTCCCATCAGCCAAGGTGCCGCCCATGTGGACAAGACCTCAAATACCACACCAAGTGTCCTAGCAATGCCGATCTGCATGGAGGAATAACCTGAAGAGAGGAGATATGTAATCATCTGGCCCCCAAAACTGAGAACCGTAAAATATAGAACCGCGCCCGCAATAGAGGGGAGGAATGCCTGATGCTTGAAGTACAATGAGAAATCTTGTACAGACTTCCTGATCATGGCAACCAGCGGCTGCCATATCACACTGTTCAAGGTCTTTGTAGTGTTAAATGACTCTGTTTGTGGTGTAGTGCCTCGCTGCAATGGCATCTTAGCTCTTTGTAGCTCCGGAATGTCAAAGTAGACTCGAGCTATGGTAAAGTACTCGATGGGGAGAGTTGCCGCATTCATAGCAAAATTAACAATCATGGCCACCTGAGAGGATTGGGCGTCTATCATGGCAATAAATAGTGGTCCAAACAACTTGCAGAGCAGATCAATCCGCCGCATCTGAGCATTCATCACTTGGAGGGCGTCTGGGTTCCTTTCTGATACAACCACGACCTAGCAGGTAGTCAGGTGCATTAGCACAACCCAAGAACAAATAAATGGGCACTGTCAACTGGCTCACCCAATCCTTCTCAACAGAGACTAGATTTAATATCGAGCATAATTTCTCCACGCAGGCGAAGAATGTGACAACTGCCAGTAGCCCTGCTCTTACACCAGGAGTGAGTGGTATATCAGCTGCTAACACATAAAAGACGGCACAAGATGCCGCAACTACAATCCTCTGGAAAACTGCCATGTATTAGGAAGCGACTTTCTTATAAACAGTGATTTATCTTAGCTTACCAATAGAGACGCGAACGACTTGGAGTCGGTTTCCCGTGTCAATGTACCACCCAACTGCTGGAGCAAAGATAATTGCAGACAAACCGCGGATAAGAGCATAAAGGGACATTGGTAGCAAGGTTCCGGGGAAAACAGCTGCTAGGTAAAGCACCGCACCAAATTCGAAGACCCTCGAGTTCCAGGTCGACAGGAAGTGTGACACATATAGCCGACGAGCAACTGAAGCTGGAACATGGTCGTGGGTTGGCCGGATGTCATTCAGGCTCAGCAAAGCCGTTTGCTCGTCAACGGATGCCATTGTGCAAACTTCACGGGTAGAATTTAGGAAGAATTGAAGATACGCTCATATTGAAAACTATAGAAAGTAGAACACAGGTGCACAGTTTTTGTTACCTAAGTATTTATATCTGTTTCTTAGTATAGGTACACAAAGAAAACTTACTGTTTAACATGGAGAGTCCGAGTTTATCTCACCGTCAGATGGCCCATTTGGCCAAGCATTTCGGCTCCATGTCAAAAAAGGTGCTAAAAACGCCACGGACAACCTCTTGTCCGATTACATAAGGCAAATCTCGCCAATAGATGACCTTGCTGGCGGATTGTGGCCTGATCGATCGCTCCTTGACTCAAACGGATATCGCAACACATGTGAAATTCAAGCTTGGGTGGGATTGATGGATTTATATAGAAGTATTCGTTACGTTACAAAAAGTCCAGCCTCCATGCGTCTCCCAATCTAGTGTTGTCTTCTGCAAGACCCCCTTGAACAATTACCGCATCCCCGCCTTGCTGCGTCATGACATCTGCGGCAAACCATCCTCGAGCTGCTGGGGCATTCTGTTCGGGGAATGAGACTTTGCTCCATGTCGAGGATTTGACATTGAAAACCCATACGTCATCTAGCATCTTTCCAGCTCCAGCATGGCCAAGAGACGAAGGATCTCGCTCTCCAAACATGGTGATTAGAGCATTTTCGTTGCTTGGCAATTGGACTGCGAGAAGAGTTGCTACACTGCGCGCCTCTGGTCCTTGGACGCCATCAGAGGGGAATGTGATAGTATGCCACTCTTGAGATGCTGGATCATAAATGTCAAGCTCGCCTCCTTGCTCTGAATTTCCGTCAAAGCCACCCATTCGATAAAGTTTGCCTTCGCAAAAAGCGATTGATGTTCCTCCTCGTGCAGGCCCGGGAGCAGATGGAAGCTCAGTCCATACAAGAGTCTCGGTATCAAAGGCCCACAGATCGGAGAGTCGGCCTTGGGATGGGCAACCCGCGTGAAGATAGATGGTTTGCTTACCATCAAATGCCATTGCATGGTAGCTGCGGGACGTGGGATATGTTGCCGATTTGGTGAGAATTTGCTGCCAAGTGGAGCTTGTGCCTTCATATCGCCAGAGGCTTCCATTTTCTTCAACCGCATCCATGGCTAGACCTCCACGTCCGGAGAAGAGCCAGATGCTTCCATTAACGGTGACACTAGCTGAACCAACACGTGCTGAAGGTGCATTGTCTGGTGCTGGCAGTGTGTTGACTTGGGCTTTTAGTTCTCAAGTCAGACATATGATTGTAATGGACGAGCGAGATAGATAGTTGACAAGACATTACCTTTCAACTCTGCATCGATCTCGATTAGATCGACATGGTTGTCTACGGGCTGTCGGGGCAGGAGTTCTCCGCCAAAGATGAAGATTTTAGAGGCATCGGCCGACAAGATATGCGAAGAACGGCAGAGGCGAGGGGTCGCCACAAGCTTGGTCCAACGAGCGGAGATGATGGAAGCTGTCATTGTGGGTGATGTGATACAGAAACAAAACTTAAATTGGTAGGGATTTGAGGTCTATTGTGAGGGCGGAACATGCTTTATTTATACCAATACGCTTTGACACTGACAATCACCCTCGGATATCATAGGACACGGACTCAAGAGGTCACCCTCTGTCCGATGCTTCAATGACCAAATTCCCAACATGAAGTTGCGGCCACGCAATGATGTAATATGATTGGGCAGCTGGGGGGATGATGAAACTAAAGAGGACTAGCCTTAACTTATGTAATCGGACAACATGCTATTTTGACCGATTAGTCAAACACTCTTCACTTTCAATCCTTTCCTTGTAATTGTCAGTACCTAACTTTGGCCGATCTGCCTGGGCGTTGTCTTCTGTTATTACTGACTACTGTGTTAATTATGCCCCCGATAAGGGCTTGTGACGTGTGCTTCAAAAGAAAGGTAAGCCGCTGCTCGAGGGAATTGTCTAGCCATCCTGACCGTCTCTTTAGATAGAATGCTGTCGACCTGGCCCTAGCCTACCCTGCAATTGGTGCAGTCATCAAAAGTTGGCATGTACAGTTACTAGAGAAAAACGAACAACTTCTGTGAACAGGTATTCGAAAGATCAATAACCATTATTGGGTTTTGGAGTTATTGACATGTGTTAAAGGATTAAGCGCGTAGACGCAAACAAGCTGCTAGATCGAATCAGACATCTGGAAGATGCCCTCGCACAGGCCAATGCACTTCAGCATTTACATGCAGGTGAAAGACCGAGAGAGCAAACTTCTCAGGATTCGGACCCTGCAGGACAATATAGTCCATCTTTCGAAGATGATATTTACGCACACATTGTTCTTATAGCTCGTCTCTTTGGACGGAACTGGTATCATAGAGGAATGCCAATCATCTCAGAAAATGGCCTGAATTGGATTGCTTCCAGAACTGACCAGGATACGACAACATTAAAGTTTTATTTGCCGAGAGCTGGTTCTGGCCAACCGAGCTGGAGCTTTTCAGCCTTTCAGGTACACGCTCCCGTTGGAGAACTGTGGGATCTGCCTGATAGAGACTTGGTGTACAAGTCCTTTGAGTCTCTCTCAAGCTCTTACTTTCTCATACTATTTCCTCTTCTTGATAAAGTACTTCTTGAAGAGACGATAAACACAGCCTACCAAACTTTTGAAGGGGTACACGCTTCTCAGACTCATGTGGCAGCACGAGCGTGCCTTTGGGCGGCCTTTGCCGTCTTGGCCCATTTGAGAATTTCTGAAGAATTCTCTGCGACCTTTAGTAGCGGGGTGTGTGCAGCGAGGGCGCAGTGGTTTCTGGGTCTCCTCGATGGACCCGCTGATTTGTTAACTCTCCAAACATTAATGTTGTTGGTAAGCAAATCTTCCCATTTGTGCCTCGGTCTAATAATGAGGGTTGAGAAATAGCTAAACCATAGAATTAGCACAAGTACAGAACGGCTGTTGGCCAGTGCAGTAGTCCTGAAGCGTTGCATTCAACTGTTTGCCGAATGGTATGTGAGCTTGATGGGCACTTACAACATCCGGCGAGTCCTGAGAATTCCCACCTTGGGCGCCGACGAGACCATATACGGAAGCTGTTCTGGCTATGCTATATATCAGATAAGGATCTAGCCCTCCTATCTAGCCTACCTCCTGTCCTCACCAATGAGTACTGCGATCTTAGCGTGCTTAATAACGAACACTTGAATCATGATGCATTTCTACAATCATCTAGTGCTGCTACTGATACCGACAATATCGACGCCATTGCTTGGAATAGAGTAATCCCCTTTCTACCAGGCGACCCGCACCTCGGAATGTTGAAAGAGAGAATATTTCGGCTACTTTATTCGCCTTCTGCGCTGAAAATTATTGACAGTGAGCTGCTCACTCGCATTCGCCAGCTAGATGACGAGCTTGAGAGCTGGCGATTGTCTGTTCCCCCAGCACTCCGCCCCAAGCTATCAATTCTTCCAGGTCACGGTGTACCGTCTGCTACCAATTTTTTAACTTATTTGAGATCAGTTCAGCTACAGCTGGAATATCATTACCTTCTTACCATTATTCACACACCAGTTAGGAGATTTGGGGCTGCTCAAGGCGCAGATACTAGCCCACCCGAAGACCTTCACAGCGCGATGCATTCAAGTATCGACTTATCCCTGGAGGCCAGCCGCTCTACTCTAAATCTACTCAATGGGCCAATAGCGATGCTTAAACAAGAGATCTTCTGGTAAGTACCAATACACGCTTTATTTGAGGATCAGGTCCGAGTTCAAGGCGGTACAAATTCTGAATACATAATAGGCATGCCATCATCTACCCGCTTGTAGCAGCCATGTCGTTATTCGTCAATATACTCATACACCCTGTTGGTGCTCAAGCAGTGGCTGATGTAGAATCGCTTGCTTTGGCGTCAAAGGTACTCAACAGGCTACGAACTCAAACCGTTACGAATTACGAAACAAAACACAATGAACAGGCAGGCAAATTTGTTGCAGAACTGTTAAAATTAGCGAACGGCGCTATTTTGAAAGCAAATGGAGTCTCAGCACTGGACAGGCCACCCACCAAATAAGATGGAACACTAAGTAAATATTAATCTGCCGCCAAGGCATGATCGCTGCTCTGTTTTATGGAGAGATTGAGAGTTTATCATAATACTCAATACGCCTCACGATATTTGCATATTGGGGTGGCTGGTGGCAGGTTGTATGTCCTGGCATTGCCCGTGTTAGTGGCGAAGCCCTCGCTGGTGTCAGCCTAACATGCCACAACTGAATGGCCAAACTGCCTTGTGCGCACAAGGTCAACGGCACGCACCAATCAAACCTATCCTAGGCAACAGTTTCTTTTATTGTCGCTGTGAGTTACATGGATGCGATGTGGTGGTGATTTCGAATACGCGTGTCTTGGAGACTTCCCACAGCTCATAATTGCCAGGTCTTAGACGCTATATTATAAAATATCACGATATTGTCCATCTACAAGATGTTGGTCGTCCCTCATTCGCAAGGACTTGACTATCATATCCCACTTCAGACTCCATATTGCATATTCTGTCGTTATTCAATTCGACCTGGCGAGACGATTGCCGCAGGTGAGCTACATTGACTCTCCCGCCGTGAGCACTAGTTCGAGCCGTATCCGTATTTCTGACTCTACTCTCCTCAGTTATTGGACAGTGGGATTCACCATCATACCTTGCATATACTCTTGGGTTTTCTTTCCCCACAGTCGCTCAACTCGAACATTACACTACAGTCTATGAGAAATCCAAATCGACCTCTTACCAATGGCTGCTTTGTCGCAGAAGCGACTGCTATAACTGCGCAACGCTACATGACACGTCTATCTATCACATAGACTGTTTCCATATAATTAGCAAAAATATTGCATCAAAGAAACCGAGTCTACATGATATTTGGACAATCGCCTTATGGACAGAGTCGTTACCCAAGACGCGTTATCAATCACTACCCGATGTTACCGTTGGAGTTGCAGCCGATGACACTCTTATTGAGGATCATAAGTCAATACTCGCTCGTGTTTGCAGCATACCTCAAGAATTAAGAGACATTATCGTGCGGCTCTATCCCGAATCTCCCGCCTGGAGATTCGTGTCAGCACTCAACAGGTGGCGTATTTTTCAGTCTCTATTAGATTCTGATGTTGAGACCGAAGAGTTTTCGTTTGATGACATCAAGTCTTGGTGCCGGAGTACTGGAATGGTGACCGGCAATGGTGGACACGGCAAGATTAGGATTCAGCTGGATGCCCTTGGTGTATCACGTCTGGACTTTGTAAACGACTCCTCTGCTCTACCAACCGCAGCTTCTCGCTCTCAAAACTTGTGGTATGTTGTTGAAGAAGTGTCTACTATGCGAGAGGCCCGCGTTGAAATAAAGGTTAGTCGATTATCGGCATTCAATGTCAGGCATCTAACTTTCCAAGAGATCATTTATGCGAATTCATAAATCGAGATCTTTCCATTTATGGGACACACCAACTCCACCCGACCCAGCTCTCACCCGTTGGAATCGTGAAGTTGAGGGTAACTTGCGTGTACGATGCATCTCCCTTGAAGATATCACGGGCCTCACTGTATATTGCCAACACGGAGCAGTGCGCTGGATCTACCCACATCATGACGAGGGCTACTTTGACCCTTTCCCTTACCCGCACGACAACTCACCTCCTGTGGCACAGATAATACCATCAGTAACAGAAAGTAGCTCTATGGCTGCGATTTTCTTTCCCTTTGTCAAAGGAGAGAGAATCAGTTCAATTTGGGCCCGCAGGTGTGAGCCTTATGACCATAGTATCCCAGATACTCTTGCTGTATGTTGTTACGTTACTGCTTCGCTACAGCTTTCGTACAAATGATTACCGCTAACTGAACGTATCTCTAGATAATCACGACAACGGGAAGATTCCAGTTATTTGGCAAATACTTGTGCCCAGATCGGCCAGAGGTTGATTTTCAGCAATTAAGTGACAACGACACAGCTACACATCTCTTGTTCCAGGATGCAGATTTTCCGTTCCAAAGAATAAGCTACTTTGCAGCTGTCTCAGCTTCTGCCAATGATACAGATATATCGCCCATAATAGTCCCAACACAGCTGACTCAGTCGCGGGGATTCAGCTGGAGCTCAAGCTTCACCTATGTATCCATTGTGGACTTGAAGAATGTCCAACAGATATGGCTTTTCCGGCGGAAGGTTCCCGAAGGGACGCCAAGAAAAGACCGTCTGTGTAAGGGAATGATGCTTCAATATGAAGATGGAACAATGGCAGCCGCAGGAATTTGTCGGCGAGAACAGGAGGTTGACGTGAAAGTTGCAGTACTCCCGACATCAATTCATTATAAAATCAGCCATGAGGCTGGTGGACTTGCTGTCGAATGCGCGACACAGGACGTGGGTCGGGATGCCATTCTTGGTGATGATGCAGGTTGGCAGCCAATCGCCATGCAGTCTAGATCAGAGATGAGATGGTGGTTTGATGATTCAAGAACCATTTGGATCACTTCACCTAACATATGACGAATCAATCACTCGCACTTATTACTCCGTTGGGAATATTGAAAGAGGCCTCCGGATCCCGCGGGATTCGGACTATCATGCGTTCTCTCTACTTACATGTAGCTACTCTGAAACTTTCTATATGTGCAGGCATATGCGATAGTGATCCATTTCACTTAATGGATCCATCATACAAGTCTTGGCATCACGGGCGTTCTCGATTCTTGATCTCTTTGTATCTCCACAAGACCATTTCGAAACAGGAATGAACCATCTCTGCGGTAACGCGCTAGCCACCAGCTGAATTGTGACATACGCAATCTTTTGAGCTTCCATCGCTCGCAACGGACTGTTAACGGACTGTTCCTCCATCCGACGAAGGATCTCATTGCATGTGCTAAATGTATGCGGCCAACAGTTGGCTGTGGTCAATCTACCAGTAGTCTCGTGCGGGGCTTTAGATTCGACAGGGGGATCAAAGACAAACTCTCATGTTTTTTTTACTTTAGCATTGTTTCCTAAAACGCATATATAGATCTGTAAGTACGCGCGTTCTAGGATGCATCCGTGTTGTTTTAATGTTTCTACCTGTTGCTAAATGTCCATTTTATAGTACCACATCGATTCAAGATCACCATGTTGCAGAGCTTACAGGCGCTGGTCCCCGGACAGGCATGGTCGCTGCTCATAATTGTACCATGTCTCGTCGTTTCCTTTGGGATTATCGAGCGGCTGGTTGTCAATTACCGACTAAGTAAAGTCAATGGAGTTCGAGCCTCCAACCTCGCTGGCAACCCGGTTACTGGTATGAAGACAGATGCCTCAACACTATGTGACCCAAGGAATGGGCAGCATCACAGGCACTAACCGGGCCATTAGCATTTTACCACTTCTTCAAGGCCGGATACATGCACGCCAACAACCGAATGCTCGAAAACTTTCTCAACATGTTCAAAGATGCAGATCCGACGTGCCCCCACGCCGTCGAAATGACCATTTTCGGCCGCCGATCCATCTTGACCATTGATCCCGAGCACATCAAAGGACTGCTCACGACCAACTTTACGCATTTCGGCAAGGGTGAGATGTTCCACAGGACTTGGGAGCCATTTCTTGGCGATAGCATCTTTACGACAGACGGGCAGCTGTGGCAGCAAAGCCGGAATCTGATCCGGCCAATGTTTATCAAGCAGAAGATTAGAGATCTGGACATTCTTGAACGATGGAACGATGTGCTGATTTCGAAGCTGCCGCCCTCGGGACAGACGGTTGATATTTGTGATTTATTCTATCGCATGACACTGGATGCAATCACAGATTACCTGCTAGGTTCAAGTGTTGATAGTTTGGACAAGTGAGCTATGCACCACGCTTTCATATGTTTCTTTTACAGATGCAGTTTTACAACTGCAGAATTGACTAACACGTTGATAGCCCCAATGGTAAATTCACCACTGCTTTTACAAAGGTCCAGCACACTCAAATGCTTCTCGCCATACTCGCGTAAGTGCCTTGTTCGGATCCCTATTACCTTATCCTTGCTAATCGATTTCCATAGACCCTTCCGACGCTTCATCCCCAAAGCCGAATACTACAAGGGCATCAAGGTCCTCGAAGAGTTTATCCAACCCTTTATCGATGCGACCTTGACTCTCACACCGGAACAGCTGGAGTCGATATCCAAGTCGGACAAGGAATTCACATTTCTGCACAACATGGCTCTCTTTTCTCGAGACCCAAAGGTCATTCGAGACCAGATCATGGCCGTGTTGTTGGCGGGACGAGACACCACGGCAGCGACTCTGTCTTGGACAATTTACGAATTATCCAATTACCCTGAGATTTGGCGCAAGTTGCGAAGCCGCGTTCTCGAGACAGTCGGGCCCGAGGCAGCACCAACGTATGAGCATCTCAAGGATTTGACGTGTCTTACCCATGCTCTGTACGAGACATTGAGGCTTTATCCTGCGGTCCCGTTCAACGTCAGGACATGCCGTGAGTATCTACACCTACGTATACATTCTCACACAACACAAAGACAGATACTTACCTCATTCAACAATAGTTGAAGACTCGACTTTGCTAGGCAAACCGGGCCAACCCGACATCGCAACGCTCAAAGGAGATCACATCCTCTATAGCACCCTCGCCATGCAACGTGTCAAGGATTTCTATCCTCCAGTGTCTGACAAGTTTGCCGACCCGGCGATTTATAGCCCTGAGCGATGGGAACACTGGACGCCCAAGCCGTGGCAATTTGTACCCTTCAACGGTGGGCCTCGAATCTGCATTGGGCAAAATTTTGCCATGACGGAGATGGCCTTCACATGTGAGTCTTATAACCCATCGTGATGCTGTGGTGGTGAGAGAATGGACTAAATGTCCACGTACGCGTATACGGACAGTTTGAATCCTGGCATGATTTCCCACTCCCTTTTACTAAACGATTACTTCATAGTGGTACGTCTTCTGCAACGATACGAAAGAATCGAGTACAGGGGAGACTGGGCGGCACAGTATCTCAAGGCAGATATTGTGGGATGTCCAGGACAAGGCGTGCCGATCGCGCTTTATGAAGCGAAGCAGCGATATTAGATGGGATCTAACCGTCGAAGGCTGAGTCGAAGGGGTGAGATCTATTATTACTCCGGACAGGGTCCGAGTATACGACCAGATGCGTACAAGATGTGGGTATGAATATACGATGGGATGCGTATAAAGCACATAATACGATGGGATGTGTAGGGTACGGTACACGACCAGACGCGGATAGCAGGCTTTGCTGTGTGTTATGAGATGGGAGCTTACGACAGTCATGCCTTGGCGTTTTGGAGAGTTCCGGATTGAGTTTTCTTCCACGAATCCTATTTGATAATATCTTGAATTTTAATAACACGAATTACATTTACGATACACTTTTTGTCTCATTCGGTGTGGATATAATAGTTCTTGGCCATCGACGCCTCTCTCAGCCATCGTAGCTATGAGCAGATCTCATGTCGCAGCTCAGAGCCTCATGAATTGGCCTCATCAACTTGTAATTCTAGGTAGTTGATTAGTTGAAATGTCACTTCCGTAATTCATTTCAGGTTAAGAAAGCAGCATGTACGGAGGAATAAAGGAGGCACTTCATATATAATGTAGACACACGGACGCCCCAATCTTGTAGGCTAAATGAGCTCCCCCTTAAGCTAGTGGGGTCACATCCCCTATAGCGGCTGGGGGGGGTGCCTGAACGCCCACTAAAGGCGGCATTGCAGATTTAGTGGACACCTCAGCCGGATCATTCCATCTGCTGTCGTCATATCACAACAAAGAACATCCATAGAACATTCATCGTTAATTACCAGCAGCCGCCCTCGGGACTTCGCACTTATAATCACAGCACAAGCATAGCGTGTATTTGAATCAATACCTTATCCAGTTTCGAGACCACCATCGCACTCTAGCTACTCACTGCAATCTCCGCACAACAGCCCGTCTCATCAGCCATCCATCATGAGGGAGAGAATCACATACTTCAGCCCGCAAGATGCGGACATGGACCCCAACCAGCTGGAGATTAACGACGTCAAAGTCCAAGGCCCGGCGGTGGAGGCGGTGCGGGAGCACAAAATCACGCTGACGTTGCCGGAGCTTCCCTCTGAAATCGCTGGGCTTCTTCGCGATCTTGACCAGCTGCAGCTGAGATGGGCAACGCCGGCGAGCTATAACACGCTGGAACCCTTTAGCTCTCGCATCTCTCCAGGCCTCCACGTATCATATACCCCTATCAAAGAGGACCACGACCCGTTTGTTTAGCCCTTCCACTTGTGTATGAGACTCAATGGCTAACAGATGGGATAGGGAAAAGCTGTGCACGGCTCTTCAGGCATTTGGCCGGTTAGACTGCTCATCTCCCGATGTGAGATTCATCTACACATAGATCCCTAAAGGAAATCACCATCTAACTACTTCTATAGGTATTCATAAACCTCAGTAATGAGCGTCAAGCAGGCTCTCCTGCCCTATTCTTCTACAATGAATTAGAGAAACTGGACGGGTTTGCAAAGAGGCTCGGTCCGGTAGTATGCTCAGGACCAACTGCCGCCGAATGCAGGAAACAGCTCCAGGAGCTCAAGGACGCCGTCAGCTTGGACATGTCTTACGATTCGACCTCGGAGTCTGTCAAGATTCAAGCCCTATGGCCTTTGCAGAAGCGGGAGATATCTGTGCCTGCATCACCCAAGGGCCGCACTGAAGTCGGCATCCTACGTATAGGCGACGCGCCGGGCATGGAGGCGCATGAAGTCGGTGTCTCGGGAGTTTTGGCAGTCATCGGGGAAACGAAGACGCCATCACCAACTATGTTTGCCTTTGCAGCGCGACACAGAGCTGCACCGGGGACTTTCACATCCAAGTTTCAGCAACCAACAGGTTTACACCCCACTCTACAACTGAGTCTTAAAACGACAGCACCTCCACTTGACGACGGTGCCGAGTGCGCTCCATACGCATACTTTACGTTTCCGAAGGTCATCTTTGCGGACAGGTACCAGTTGGCGGATGAGCTATTCCTTGCGTCCAAAAATTTGGCAGCCGCAAAGTACGTGAGCGAGCCGGTGGATCTCGAGGCTCCCGCATACACAACCAAGGAGTGGGGATCCAACGTGCTTCTTGAATTGGCGCCTCCCAAGGACAAGGCTGCGGCCAAGAACTGGACTGTTGAGGTGCCTCTTCATCTACGGTATCTCAAGCCCTCCCCGACAGGCAAGGAAGAGGCAGGAATTCCTTACCCCGCGGTGTTCTGGGCGTGCAATGGCGAACAAGATGTTGGCTATGCTATCAATCCATTTGACCGCATCAACCTGGGGTATGACGGTCTGTTCAACCCAGGCACTACGTTTTGGCATGTGAGCCCAAAGCCAGAAGCTGATGGCCGTCTCATCAACAACATCAGCGTCCCCGTAGTGACCGAGGGAGCGTCTCAATGGGTGGGAGTTGGAACGGCGGTTGCCGTAGGCCTGGGATTCGTCTGGGTCCTGATGAAGCTGATGGGAGGATATGCAAAGTCTGGACATGGAACAATCAAGGCGGCAGAGGATAAAGACAAGAAGGAGAAATAGGAGGCGAAGCGTTGAATGATTGGGTTACATGCATGGTGGTACGAATTTATAAGCCATAAAAGGGGGGACTGGAGACGTGGGAACGGATTTTGGATGGGACATTGGATGAAGTAGAGCCCATGTAGGTTGGATACGGATACAATAGAGGAATGACAATGCTTTACTTGCAACATCTCGTGATTCAGCAAGAGTTGAAGAACATCGACTGATGCTGTCATCAGACCACGTGACGTCCTCCGGGCCGGCAATCGGGTTTAACAGAAGCCCGGCTCCGGCATGTTTATGTCCAGTCCAGTTGAAGCCTGCAAACCCCCGATAGGATTCAACGATGCCACCGTCATCTACGGGAGTCGGAAAAGAAAGAGAAAAAAAAGTTGCAACGGAGACCTTGTTCCAGATCGTCGAGTTTAATGCCGGAAGCGAAAGCGCGCGAGCCGTGACAAGCCTCATCCACTCATTCTCACAGCGCTCGTTTCACCTTCGATTCCCGGCTTGGCAACGAAGAAGAAGCAAAGCAAACCCATCGGACTTGGACCAAAACTACCACTGGCACGGGGAATGTCCCTGCAGCTTGTAATTGAATCAGCGTTTTGAGAGAGGGAAAAAACAGAAAGCTCTTGGGCTCGATGGCGCCGACGCCGCCGTCAGCAGATTCGCCGAGCCACGATGAGAGGACCAGGCGCAATGTGGCGTGTGTCAACTGTCGCAACTCAAAGGTGAGTGGCACATTTGCCGTTATTTATTTATTTTTATTTCATTATCTCTCATTTTCAATTTTGTATTCCGTGTGAAAGTACTATGAACGTGGAAGGCTGATCTTATGAAAAGGTCCGCTGCAAGACGAGCCAAGTCCCCGGCCAGCCATGTCAAAGATGCGCCAAGCTGCAGATGTCATGCGTCGTAGACAAGTCTCATAAAAGAGTCACAAAACGAAGGTATACATGTCTCTTCTTCTCATTGTATCTCATTAGCGGCTACGTATTCAACTCGTCTTTGCTCTATTTGATGAAAAGAATCCATCGTGGCTGACAAATTACGATCCTCATATAGCAAGCTGGAGCAGCTTGAACAGGAATTAAGAAGCATACAAAAGGTCGTCAACACCAAAACCCCCGGCAGCGAATCTGCCTGGTCACCCCCAAGCCCTCTTACAGCCTTCTCCGCAACCTCGGACCAGGCACCGTCCACAGCAGTTCAGAAAGCACGACCTCCCCTGCCTATCCAGCTTACTGTACCGTCAGCGCGACCCCCCGAGAAGAAGCAAAAGAAGGTCGGACCTACCGAGGCTCGCGTCCTGGGTTCTATCCTTATATCTGGAGAAGATATCGACTATTATTTTAGCAAGTGAGTGAAGACTACAATCTTCCCCTGTGTTAACAAAAAGGATTGGAAGGCTAAACTCGTGAAATAACCTCAGGTTCTTACAGCACTTTCACCCCTTCCTCCCTATTCTCCGCAGAAAAGAGCCCGATGAATGCTACGCCGCCCAACCAATGCTCTTCTGGGCCGTCCTGTATGTGACAAGCAGACGATATGCCAAGGACCCTCAGCTCTTTGGCGCCCTCGTCGAGCACATGATCAAGAACCTGTGGACAATGATGGCGAGCACGGTGCTGGGCATCGACGAGATTCACACCATCCTCCTCGTCTGCGCGTGGCCGTATCCGACTATCCGCTTCGTCACCGATCCTTCCTCCATGTTTGCGGGCATTGCCATGAATGCCTGTGTGTCGCTCGGTCTTCATACCGGCCGAGGCTCACATCCTCAGTTTTGCGTGGGCAGTCGACACGGCTATACCTCTACTGACGAGGAGGCATCGTCCACATGGATAGCGTGCTGCTTGATCTCACAAAGGTATCTCTTCTCTCCTGTATCTTTGCTTCTTTTGCCGTAGCATACATCTTTGACAAATCTTGCTGATACACCTAATAGGACATCGGCAAGCGCAGGCCATCCACCCCCTTTTATCCAGCTCAGCGACACCCGGTGCAAAGCCGCCCTCGAATCAACCTACTGGGCCGACCTAATCACCACCTACGAACTGCAACGGTTCCTCAATCGCTTCCACATGGCCATGCACGCACAAACCTCGACGGTAGGCAGCGTCCCGGACAGCCTCGTCGCAACCTGGGAAAACGAGTATGAAGTGCTCAAGCCGCTCCTCATTCGCTTCGACACAGGTAAGACCGAAAACACTCATAAATCCCAATAACTCTATTTTTCAAGACTATAACTCACACACAAGTTTCAAAAACACAGAAATCTCCCGCATCCTCAAACTCGCAGCTCTCCTCGAAATCCAGCTCTTCTACTTCATGTCCCCCTCCTCCATCACCGCCACAAACAACAACCTCATCATCAACGCAAACACCGCCGTCGTAAACCCCCCTCCTTCCTCCCCAACATCATCCACCCCTCCCCCGTCATCAAACCCTTCCCTCCGCATAAACACCCTCAAGGCATTCACCACAGCCCGCTCCCTCATCCTAACCGCCCTCGACCTCGACTCCCGATCAAAATTCATCTCTCACTGCCCGGGTATCATGTGTCGTGCCCTTACCGACGCCGCAAACACAATCGTGTACCTCCTCCACTCCGTCTGGGGCCCGGACTCGGACTCTTTGCCGCCCGAGGAAGCGAACTTGCTCGCGCAGCAGGCTTATTCGGCAATCATGCGCTGCTCCGTCAAGGAGCAGGACATTTGGTACCGCGGCAGCGTCATCATGGAAACGTTCTGGTCGTTTAGGAGCTACGTCCCGAAATTCGATTCCGTCCCGCCTTCGTGGGTAAGTCGCGGCGCAGCGGGCATCACATACGCCTGTCTAGAGAGGTTCAAGAACGGGCTCCTCATGGCACAAAAGAGCACTGATGGCGTGAACAAATGCCTCGAGATTATTCGTCAGTTGTTCCCTTTGTCACATCCCTTTCGACATCTCATGAGCTAACGTTGAAAAAAACCTCAGAATTCCGTACAGATCAAAGTTCAGGTACAAATACCGTCGCGCAAGATCAGCCAATGACCAATAATGTACCAGCCAGCGATCCGTTCCAAGACGTAGATTGGTCCATGTTCATGGATGATTTTGGCTGGACAGGAGAAGACGGCGTGTTGATGAGTCTCATATAATTGGATTGAAGGATATCTTTACCTCTGTTTTCATGTTTTTTTTTTTTTCGTTGCATATACCACTAGTTGTCAACACTGCATGTTAGGACGGGGAGTCATGTTTTAATTTTTTAATGAACAATATTTTCATTTTTAGCTATGATACATTATAGAGGGTCAATTTCCGAGTAATCACTCAAACCAAAAACGGTTTCCCTATTCCTCCTAAAAACTCCGTATGCCATGTATGTGACCAGAAAGGAACATACCTATTAACAAAAGAAAAATAACTTTTGGTGAAATTTCATTTCCTGAATCAATCCGCTTAATCATAAATGTCTTCGTCCATGTCCTCTCCAATCACATCCTCAACATCGTCCTCATCATACATGTCTTCGTCATCATCATCTGTTCCGCTATCGGGATGGTTCGATAGCACAACAATCTTGTTGTCATCAAGCTCCACATGAGCAGTCTCGCCATCGCGAATACTGTTTCGAAGAATGAGAATGGCAAGCCTGTTAAGCACCTCTTTCTCAATCAAACGAGCCAGTGGTCGAGCTCCGTATGCCGGAGAGTAACCTGCGTTGCCCAAGTAGTCCTTGGCCTCATCAGAGACTTGTATAAAGACCTTGCGGCCATTGTCTTCCAGCCGTTTCTGAATTTCCGTGATACGCAAGTCGACAATCTTGCGAATCTCCTTGCGCGTCAGTCTATTGAAGATGACGACGGAGTTGATACGGTTCAAGAACTCGGGCAAGAAGTAGTTGCGGAGAGCGCTCATGACGAGCTCCCTTGTGTTGGCATCGACTCTGCCCTCTTTCACACCTGGGCGAACAAGGTACTCAGCTCCCAGGTTGGATGTCATGACGACAATGCAGTTCTTGCAGTCAATAACTCTGCCCTGGCCGTCGGTAATTCGGCCATCATCCATGAGCTGGAGGAGAACCGTCAAGATTTCCTTGGCCGCCTTCTCAACTTCGTCAAACAGCAAGATTGAGAAGGGCTTTCGTCGGAGTGCCTCAGTCAACTGACCACCAGCATCGTGGCCGACATATCCTGGAGGGGCACCAATCATACGGCTCAGTGCGTGTCGCTCCTGGTATTCGGACATGTCGAAGCGGATCATGGATTTTGGATCGTCAAACAGGAATTCGGCTAGAGCCTTCGTAAGGAGCGTCTTGCCGGTACCTGATGGACCACAGAACAGGAAGCTAGGTGGCTGGTTGGGGTTGCTGAGACCTGAGCGCTGAAGTCGGATGGCGTTGGCGACTGATTGAACAGCCTCCTTTTGGCCAACGACAACCTTGCTCAAGACCTTTTCCATTTGGATAAGCTTCTCCTTTTCCGATGTCCTTAGTCGGGTAACAGGGATGCCAGTCCATCGCGCGACGATTTCATTGATGTTATCTGCCGTCACGATATCGGTGACCATGACGCTGGTGTCGCCATTTGCGTTGAGCGCGACATCAGCGGCATTCTTCTTGTCTTCCAGCTTCTTGATCAGTGCCTCTTGTTCGAGAATGGCACCGTACTTGAGATCGGCAGCCCGCTGGTGGTTTCCTGCGTTGATGGCATCCTCAAGTCGCTTCTTCAAGTCTTCGAGCTTGTCCTTGGCCTGATGGATTTCATCGTTTCGCTTGATATCATTCTGGTACTTTTCGCGGAGTGGCTGTAGCTCTTCTTCCACATTCTGGGCATCCTTCCTCGCCTGTTGCAGACGAATCTGGGATGCCTCGTCATGTTCCTTCTCTAAAGCTGCAATTTCAATCTTGAACTGCCGCAGCTTACGCTCCAGAGAGTCGATGATTTCGGGTTGAGATTCTCTGGCGACTCGGACTGCTGCGGCGGCTTCATCGATGAGATCGATTGCAGAGTCGGGCATGCGTCGTGAGGTGAGATATCTCGCAGCAAGATTGGCTGCTGCCACCAAGGCGCTGTCGAGAATGCTGACCTTGTGGTGACTGTCATATTTGCTCTTCAAGCCACGCAGGATGGAGATGGTCTCAGGAATGGTAGGCTCCTTGACCAGAACCTGTTGGAAACGACGCTCAAAAGCAGCATCCTTCTCAACGTACTTGCGATACTCGGCCAATGTCGTCGCACCGATACAGTGCAGTTGACCACGAGCAAGCATGGGCTTCAGCAAGTTGGCAGCGTCCATACCGCCTTCACCAGACGAGCCAGCTCCCATGAGAAGGTGAATCTCGTCAACAAAGAGAACAATCATCTCTTTGGACTCGGTGACCTCCTTCAACACGCCCTTCATTCTCTCTTCGAATTCACCACGGAACTTACTGCCGGCAACCAGGGCACCGACGTCAAGGGAAAGGAGCTTGCAGGCCTTTAGGTTGTCAGGAACGTCTCGGTTGACAATTCGCTGGGCCAGGCCTTCGACGACGGTGGTCTTTCCAACACCGGGCTCACCAATAAGAACCGGGTTGTTCTTTGTTCTGCGAGAGAGGATTCGCACGACTCGTCTGATTTCTTCTTCTCTGCCAATAACAGGGTCGATCTTCTTGTCTCTCGCGAGGGCGGTCATGTCGATGGTGAATTTGGCCAAGTTTTCGTTTTCTTGTTCTGTATCTGCGTTCTTGCTGTCCACCCTCCGGGTGCCCCGGATGGCGGCGACAGCTTCTTGAAGTAGCTTGGGCTTGGGAATGTTGCCCTCTTTGAGACAAGCCTGGATACCGACATCTTCGGATAGAGCCGTGATCAGATGGTCAACTGCGATGAATGTATCCTTTTGGACCTTTTGCAAGTCTTGGGCTTTCCGCAGAACGGCGTGGAATGAAGGTGACAGCGAGACCTGATCAGGG
This sequence comes from Trichoderma harzianum CBS 226.95, assembly GCF_003025095.1. Lineage (NCBI taxonomy): Eukaryota > Fungi > Ascomycota > Sordariomycetes > Hypocreales > Hypocreaceae > Trichoderma > Trichoderma harzianum. The sequence continues at coordinate 540,764 of NW_020209259.1, forward strand.
GGAGGGTCCTGGCTTGGTAGCCGCACCAGGTTCTTCTTTAGGGCACGGTCGAGCAGCTGAGGATCTCCATGTGCTCGTTCGATGGCTTGTCGGAAGAGAGTGATGGTGGTCTGCTGAGGACCATTCTGCTGGTCTTTGGATTGGTCGATAGGGGGCTCCAGCAAAGACACGGCCAAGTGTACCGGCAGGAGCTGTGAGTGGCCGTACTGCTCAGCCATGGACATGGCGTCCTCGATGGCCTTTTGAGCACGATCCGTAAAGTCCATTCGCGAAGTCATGGCGAATGTGTGTCAGGAAGTGTAGTATGTAGAAAGATGGTAGGATGATGTAGTAGTAGCGTAATCGAGGTTGGGTATAAGGTAGTGTATAGCTTGACAAAGGTTGGGCTGCTATTCAAACAGCGGGGTATCAAGTCAGTTCGTTTGTTTGTTCGTTATCGTCGTAAAGTTGTGATTAGCAAGCAAGCAAGCAAACGAGGTTGCAAGTCTTGGGCTTCTTGTGCCTTTTGCTGTAGAGAGTAAGGATGAAGAACAAAGAAAGGAAGAAACGGATCATGGAATGCTTGATGCAATTTATTAGCGGTTGGGTGGAGTGCCTGACAGGTGGTGGGCAGACAATGACAACGCGAGAGGCTTCCAGTGAGCTCCAGGCCTAGCTCGAGCTGCCCAGAAGTCACTGGAACCTGGAAGATTCATCCCGACGTCACTGGGCGTTGGTGGAGGCCTAACACGCGAGGTGGGGAGCGCGCCCTGTGATTGGCCAGCCCAATCTTATCGGCGCAGGCACTTTCAGCTCAGCGAACTTGGTGCGCATGTCACATGACCCCGCGCAAAGCAGTTTGTCTGGCGATTTTCTTTGTTAGACGGATCGTGCGACCAGCTCAACCAGACGACGGACGGCAGCCATGAATTCCGCCTCGCGACCCGGCCAGGGCCAATTGTTGGGCCTTTTGAGATCCGGAGTGCGGTTTGCACACACGGGCCGGCCACGGGGGGCTGCGGCAGGATCCCAAGATGCCGAGAGCCATGGAGAGAATATCTGGGTGTTTGCCCACAGAAGATCAGAGCAGGTCATTTACAGCTTCACCAAGCAATTGGATGTTAGTTTCGCCTCTTATATCCCCCGCTTACAACCTGTCGTATCATAGTATCTTACTGGGTGTCATAGGGGTTCCATGGCCTGAAGCAGTTGCCGTTCAACGGCAAGAAGACCAAGCCTGCAAAGCTTCGCAAAGACTACTGGTCACCGCTTGCCCACATTCGATTCCAGCCCGGCCAAGGATCCGTCGGCCGCTCAGTATTTCAAAAACTGCGAGAGTTGAAGCACCTCCACGAGGTTGCATGGACAGACGAGTTGCGACACAAGCGACCGGAAGAGTACACCAGCCAGGACAAGAAGAAGATTGCCGAGGAGAAGGAGAAGGGATTCGACTACCAACCAATCCGAAGCAAGCAGGAGCGTGGAATCGCTCTCAATGCCCAGAAGCAAAATGCGATTGCCGACATGGCATCCGTTTTGGCGGGCGAGGGCCGTGGCAACAAGGTCTTGGCTGCGGAGCCTGAAGGAGGCGAGAAAGAGTTGGTTGATGTCACAATCAGCTGGGCCAACGACCAGGATAAGAAGTACGCTGAATCGTGGTCAAGTAATGTGACGCACTCTCTATTTGAGGCTCCGACATATACCTCAGGAGAGCCCGAGAAGCAGGTCACCAAGACGGCAGCGTAAAATGCGATGGGGGGTTGATTCGAGCAGGAGATGGCACATGGCATGAAACGAAATGTCAAGGGCATAGGAAGATGTACTAGTAACGGCATGATGAAGGTATCTTGGACAGAGATCTTGTTTGCAAAAAGCGACGTTGATTACGGACATATAAAAAAAAAGATGCGGTGGGCCGTATAAGCCAGACCGATATATTGTATCATAGACCAATCACTCAAAAAGAGTTTCTAAAAAACAAAACATGTTCCCTTTACCCAGTACCCAATCGTCCAAAGATTCATTAAACAGTAATGCAAAATTGCTTCAAGTATTCATAATGAGGAATGTTGTCATCGACAGTCTGGCGAATAACCGTTTGCGCCTCAGGCCCGTACTTTTCCGCCCACTCCTTATTCTCCGACTCAACAGTCGAAGTTTTCTATCCCAAAAGTAAGCAAAATGTGTAAACATTTTCAACAATTCGTGGGCTTCATCTTACCTGAGCGTGAGATCGCGCCTGAAAACAAGAATTCTTGAGAGCGTCATCGTGAAAGCCATTCCACTTGGCAAACATCTGTGCCGCATACTCGCGATCCTCCTCGGTCCACTTGAGCATCTCTGGCTTGAAGTCAATGCCAATGCGCGCACAATACTCGCGAATGATTGGCTCCGGCTTATCGAGCAAATCATCAGCGTCAATGGCAGTGATGTGGTCTCTATCGACGATTCCGCGCTCCAGCAAAAAGTCCAGCAGCCGGACGAGCTCCACGTATCCGGCCTCGTTGGGCATGAAGTAGTCGAAACCGGTGATTTCGCTCAGAGGAGGGATTGTGCAGCGGTAGTAAGAGGGGATGGACCGCTTGGGGTGGCGGATGAGAAAAGTGAAGTGGAAGCGCTTCAAGATGTCGACTGGCAGGACGGTTGGATTGCCGGGCTCCTTGCCGCCGCCGAGAGACGGTGCGATTTGTGATGGCTTCCCATCGGGTGGCACCAGATAGTATGCCATGTCTTTGATGAAGAGACGCTTGCCCTGGTATGTGTAAGTATCGCATCCTGTTCCAATTCCAATTGCTCCTCCCAAAGTGCACCATTGGGGAAATAATGGTAGTTCAATCGAAGGGCGACCATGAATATGGATATTGAAAGGGTGTTCAAGGCGGGCTTGGAGACTTCCACTTGGAACTCATCCGCCCTCGATCAAAGGATACTCTCTGACACGGGAGAATTCGAACCTCTTTTTCCGCATCCGCGAGACTCTCCAAGACATCCTTGAAAGTGGTGTTGCAGTATTCCGTGTTCTTGCGATAATCCGCATCGTCCCTGAAGCGGTCGCTCAAGAACTCTGGGCCAAAGTAAAAGGCATCACCGAATGGCTCGTGCCCACACTCGAGGATATCACGACGGGCCATGAACACCTGAGCACACGAGCATCTCGTCAGTAAAACTTCTTCTTATTATTATTTTTTTTCCATGGACGAAGAGTATGGTGTGTATGTACCCTTTCAAAGGCCGTTGAACACGCCCTGGGATGAGTCGCAGCAAAAATCGGTCGAGGAGCCATATTGAAAAATCGTATTTCCAAGTCAAATTATACAGACATACGGAGTATTGCAAACAAAGTACAACAAAGTTCAACGGGATTTAAAATCTCACAGGGGGGAGGGAGCAGCAGACAAGATACATATATATACACTCGAGATCTCGGACCATCGCCCGGGGGAAAAGCAAGGAGGGCGCCTCCCAGTACCTGAACCTGAACACTGCCCTCGTTCCAATGCAGCCACGTCCTTGGAATTACCCCCCCGAGGGACCGAAACCTTGCCGCTTTTCTGGATCAATTCCCCAGGCGGCTGGCTTAAGCGTTCGCAAGATCACCACTCACATGCCCGCAACGGAACGGAAGCCTCGCGATCAAAAGGGCCAGCTCGCAAGCCCGTCCAATCGCCCGAGCCACTCGTATGGGGCCCGGTCCACCCGTACCTTACGGAGAAGCCCTACAAGGCCTGTCGCCATTCACCCCCTTGGCTACCGTTTCGAGGCCAGCCTTGACTTCTGCGACGTCATGGTTTCTTCACTGGAAAAAAAAGCCATGGGTCCAAAGGGCCGAGGGGACTCTTGGGCAGCTGAACCACCAATGGCTTTTGAGTGGGTTTCTGTGGCGCTAGGTTGGCCCCCCGGTTCCTTTTCTTTTTGGCTGGCTGCAAGTCATTCCAAGCGAGGGCACCATTGATAACGGGAAGAAGGGTGGGAAAGGAAAAGGACTCGTTGGGGGAAGAAAGACGGCACTTAGCAGCGAGCTCAAGTATGGAGGTTGGACGTGGTCCAGCTGACCAACGTGATAGGTTGTCTTAGACAGATGAGATAGGGTGGTGAGTGAGACGGGCCATGCGATCTCGAACCTTTTCGGATCAAAGCACCGCCCGCCCTATCGCCCATTTATCTCCCTCAAAAGATTTGCCGCATCTCTCCGCACGGCAAAGCGGACAAGAACCTCCAGAATGTCATTTTTGCTAGATATGCCGGGGGGGACACCAAAAACGGCGAGATTTTCATCGATCCCTACGAAAGACTCCGTTTGACCCCACGCCGACAGTCCGAGACGCTGGCAGTCGCCGCAGCCTCTCATTGGCCGTGGGACAGCCCAGGACATGTGGCCAGGCTAAAGGAGTGTTACACGTCATTGCTGGCGCGGTTCAAGGCGGCATTCCATCGTAACTGTCGGGCAGTTGATCCGAAGATTTGACTGACAGCTTTCCCTTGTGTTAGGCTGAAGTGCACATCTCGCGGCTATTTCTGTGGTCCGTAGATCTCACATGCCAGGCACAATGCCAAGTATGTGTACCGATGTATTTACCTTCCATTGCACTTTCTTTTCTTCCATGCAAAAACTGGCACAATGATTACGGTAGAAAGAGAGGCCAGGATTCATTCACTCTTATGGCGGTCAAGCGGCCTTGGCAGCCGAATCCTGGGAGAGAAAAAGGACTCGTCAACCTACATGTACTAATCTACGTTGGTCACTTAGATGCAGTAGTCGCCTCGCAATAACTTAGTTGGGAAGCATTTTGGTAAGACAAGGCTCTCCTTGAGTTCTTGTCTTATTCATCCCTGCCATTTTACTGGAATAGCTACTTGTACCGTTCCCAGCTTCCGAGTAATCTCCAACTCTGGGCGACCCGGTCAATGTTATCCAACGCCCCTTTTACTCTTCCATCTGGGTCATCGTATTTGCTGCCCTCGAATTCAATGAAGAAGATGTACTGGAATGGAGCCAACAGGCTTGGTCTGCTGTTGATGCTCGTGAGGTTTAGATTATGCGCCTTGAAGCCGCTCAAAACCTCGGCCAGGGCACCCGGGGACGTATGAGGCACCGTGAACGATATCAGAGTCCTGGTACTAGCCTCTCCCACCGACTGTTTCACTAGATTCCAGTCCTTGGGAACAGTCGTATTCTTTCCGATAATGAGGAAGCGGGTGGTGTTGTCGTCACGGTCCTCGATAGACCTGGCCAACATATCCAAGCCCTGCATGAGATTGGCAGCAAGCTCGCTGGAAATGGCCGCCCAAGTGCCGGTTGTGTCCTGGCTCACAATCTCGGCAGCCTTGCTAGTCGAGCTGACGTCGAAAATCTCAACGCCCTTGAGGTACGTCGAGATGAAGGCGTTGCACTGGCCAAACGCCTGAGGGTGAGAGTAGAGCCTCTTGATGTGTCTCAGATTCGCGAGGGGCTTTGACTTTGGTTTCGACGGGCGCGGGTCCGTGAGAGTAGGCGTGCAGGTTCCCGACCCGTCTCCATGGTCTTCCAGCTCCAGCACGGGGGATGGATTTCTGTGTCCCACCAGGCAGTGATGTACGTCGACAAAGATCTCGCCGTCGACGGTGATGTCTTTGTACCGACCATTGCGGTCGGCGAGGTTATCGAGGGTGAAGACGACTGAGCCATTTGTAGAATTTTCAATGGGGACGACGCCGGCCTTTACCTCTCCGAATTGAACCTGGTCAAAGACGTCTAAGGGGGCACATGTGGTTAGAAAGCGCAGGGCTTTATCCATCTTTGACTTGATTGCATACCATCTATCGTTGCTGCAGGCCTCAGTTCCCACGTTGGTTCTGGAAACACCTGGCGGACTGCCTATGTGATGAGCTTTGGTTAGCTTTGTCCTTTTATATGGCGCCTGATGAGAAGCGTACCTGATGCGAATATGAGGCAATAGGGCCCAGAAAGCTGACAACGGGCCTCTGAATTGTCTCCATGATGAAATTACAGATCTAACAGGCTATGTGGAAGCAATGGACACGAATTCAATTGACCCTCCACAAGGAGGATCTCGAGGGCTGACGTCCGGAGAGCTGCGGCTTGTCACCGCGAAGCTTCTTCAAGCTCAAATGACTTTGGGCATAGGTGCCGAAGATCGGATTTACGGCCACCAATGAAAGTGGATCTGACAGCTGTTGATCCCAGAGGTATCACGGAATCCCGTGCTTGCTAACGTCGCTATCCAGGATGCCAACAATTACGAAGAAAAAGAAAGAGATGGAAAGCGTAAAGAGAGCTTGCTCGAGAGCTGTCCAAAGCTCTTTTGTGGTGCCTGACATAAGGATGACTGCGACATCTCAAAACCGGTTTCTCAGCCAGTGTTGCGCCCTAACGAATATTGTGTGGGCGCTGGGTGCAGACATGTTAGTGTGAGACTTTGGTTTATCGCGGGGTCCAAAAGACGCCATCTACGAGCTGGAGCAGCACGATTTCAGCTGCGATATCGCGGAAAGCTTGGAAGAAGCTGTGGACGAGCTTACGAGGCAAGCTTTTTGAGTAGCTTACAGAGTATGATATAAGATTTGGTAGGTCTAAGAATCTGAGCTAAACACCATTACATTACTAGAAGGATGTGGCACGATGGATGGGTAGTTCTACATGCCACCTTGATTAATAAGGCAACGATGGTGCAGAATTCCTTGCCCACGGATATCTTTTCATGCATGGCAGACATCTGTCCCATTTGAAGACACAGGCATCTATTATTAGGCCAGCATAGATCGAGGCGCCGTGACTGTGACTGTGGCCGATCAATATCACGTCCATCCATTTGTGATTGCGCAGGCCCAATAACAAGGCGCTGTGATGAATAGAGTGATACGCATCACGAGGGCGCAACGTGAGGGTGTCCGCCGTTTGGGGTTGATTGCGGCAATTCCACTTGTTTGTATGCCAGCTCTTCAGGCATCCCGGCAAGAATTTGATTGATTCGCGTCGGCCCGGTCAAGCAGCCGCTGCGTGATTGGTGCAGTTGTTTCAAGCGCCGGGCTGTCACCATGTGAAACATTGTGCGGACGAATTAGCAGTTGAGGGTATCGTGGGCTGGATGGCCGGGCCTATGTACAGTACATGCATGCTGACTGGAGCTTGACTGGACGGGCGCTTTTCCGAGTGGAAACATCCCATTAATACTTGCGCCTGATATTACTGTTGTTTAAATGATGTGCTGCTACTTCTATCATACCAAGGTAGGTAGAGGTTAGGTGGTGGTGTCACAGAGTGTGTACATACATGGATGGGTACGAGCACATGCAATGAAAACTGCACACGAGAGGCCGCATTTTGCCTCGTCAGGCGTGCGTCTGCGTCTGCGCATGCACTGCCAGCGAACAAGAACCAGGCTGCAGCCTTGATTTGCTGCCTTGGATCAAAGGCCGACACCCTCGACGTTCTAGAAGCAATGAGGCCAGTCCGAGGATGCCAGCAGCCGATCAGCAGCCCCCCGTGCGATTGATCGAAAGATGGTAAGATGGGTGAATGCGAGTCGCCGTCAAGCTCCGGTAAGCATACGAGTCGAGTTCAGGTTGGTGACAGGGCATCGGGCGTGTGCTAGCGCGTGATGGGAATCGGAAAATCGCCTGCTAGGGGTCCTAAACAATCGTCATCGGCCCAGGGTTCGTGTTGTTCTGATTTACAACGCTGTTGTGGCCTGGCCCCTGTGAGCGGACAGACCGCCTTATCAGCTCTTCTGTCGATACTGTACTGTGCTATACTGTGCTGTACGAGTACTGTAGCGAAAAGACAACATACATCTGGACGCAGTTTTTTCGGTGCGAGCAAGGGCGTTTCTCTCCCCCCCGTATCGACGCTTTGGCCCACGGGCCACACACGATGGACGAGCCACCAAAATGCGGTGGGTGCGAGATGAAACTTCGAAACGCCGCTGGTTTCACGTTTCGCAGATGGCGGACCAATGACGCGCGCCAGGGCTCAACAGGGGTCGTGGAGCCAATGCGCGAGGCCCACATGGAACCCTTGGAAATGGCTCGCAGGAGGCAAAAAGAGAGTGAAAAGACGATGAAGAGGGTTGAATTCCACAACGACAAAAATAGAAGATACTTGAATAATAGGTATGATCTTGGGTGGGTTTCCATCTACATACAGTATTCTTACAAACTTGAAGACACACGGGTTTATTATAGGCCTAGATGCAACTCTACTGGTGATATTATACGAAGCTCCGGGATGGGTTATATTAACACTCGTACCTTTGTAGAGCACAGACAGCACCTTCGGGAGCGAATCTCACTTGGACACCGGAGCTGATCCATTTCCAGCAGGCCAGAGCGGATACGATCCTGCTGCTTGTATGCTTATAGACATGCGTGCGAGGCAACATTTGACGGCTGGTGATTGTGTTGAAGCATGTATTTATTACCGTGCCCGGAGATGATTCCATTGACGATGCTACCTGCACTGGAGGTATGTATACATACATCGATCCATGGGGTCTGGTGGACAAGTCCCCAGTATAGCTGAGAGTTGATCTTCTCGGCGGGAATGGATGCGTAAGTATGGATGTACATGTACCGTACTGTAGCCATGATATTATTAGAAGCTCTGCTTGCGTCAGAATCAGGCTGCTTGTCACTTCAGCGCCCGGCATTAAGGACGACGGCCTGCGACCCGGTTTATCCATTGTTTTGTTTGAGTCCCCTTCCATCTCAATATATGCCATGAATGGTGAGGTACGAGTACACGCCTCAACGGCCGGTACCTTAGCCACCTCTTAGCGCCCGATCCAGGCACAGGTCAACAGGTACAAGAGGCGTCTATAGCAAACTGCACATGCCGGGACTGGTGCTCCTTTCATCATAAACCGTCAACGAATTCGGCGGCATCACAATCCAGCAATCTCAGCTTGTCGTCGCAGCTGTGTCGCAGGTTGCAGGTACGAGTACTTGCACTGCCGAGTTGCGCTTCTTCAGCACCTTTTTAGCGCATCTGTGCTGATTTCCACGAGGTTACAGGGGGGGTCCCGCCGTGGCCAATCGCCACCAATCGCCCATCTGCTGCTACCGTACTGTACGAGTACCTGCTCACATCCATACCCTAGGAGGAGAAGCGCCCCCGCCTGGCCGCTATTTTCTCGTCTGGGCTCAATTCGTTCCTGTTTGGCCTTGATTCTTTTTAACCTCCCAGCTTGCTCCCCTTTTTTCCCTTCTCGACGCCGTCGGTCGACTTCAGCCGGGAGCCTGTGTCGTGACGACCGCAGCAACCACGGACGAGGTGGCCTGAAGCTCTGGGTCCTGATTCGACGGTGGAAGAGAAAAAGAAGAAGAAGAAGCCGAAGAGCCAAAATCGAGATTGGCGACGGGCGAAGACGCAAGACGCATCGCACCATCAAGTCGACGCTCGGCAACTGCAAACACCGCGGGTCGCGTTTGCAATCGAAGCACGGCACAACATCGTTCTCGCCGAGATCAACATTTGAATTTTACAATCACCAAATCAAATTAAGAAAGACAGAAAAAAAAAACACAGCAAAGATGGCAATGCTCGCCAAATCCACGTATCCCGCTCCTCTAGGAGGAGGCGGCGCAACCATGGTCGCAAGCGACTACTCCTCCGGCCTACCGACGTCAAGGAGAATACCCGCCATGACTGGCAACTCGCATGGCTTTTCCAGCCCGACAGAGTCAGACTTCTCCGACTCGGACGGCCCAGATTCCGTCAAGAACTGGGACGAGGACAGAGTTTGCGACTATCTCGCCAGCGTCAAGTGTGGGGAATACGAAAAGCTGTTCCGCAAGAACCACATCAATGGCGAAAACCTGCTGGAGATGGACAAAGAAGTTCTCAAAGAGATGGGAATTGACAAGGTTGGCGACCGCGTGCGCCTCTTCCTCAGCATCAAGAAGCTGCGAACAAAGGCGTATGCCAACCAAAAGAAGAGAAATAGGGTGAGTTTTCCTTTGTGCACTCGGTACTTGGGTAGAGGAAAGGGGATAATTACTGACAGTTGCCCCCCGCATCTAGGATTCGTTTGCTGGACTGGATATCCTCCCTATGCAGAGCCTTGGCGGCTCTGCTATGGCCTCCAACCCACGATCCGCCGCTACTCCCTCTCTCAACAAGCGCTACTCGAGGCAGGTCGACATGTCTGGCGCTGGCGCCTCCAACCACGGAAGACCTACTTCAAGACCTACTTCTCCCCAGCCAGTACCAGATGTGCGAACACGACAGCAACAGCCGCAGCAATCGCAGCAATATGCCACCGGTAGAGGCTATGTAGCTCACGGGAGCCAGAACCCGGCGTCTAATACTTCAAGCGGTCGTCTAATGTCAACTCACACGCGCAACAACTCCAGCTTGGACGGTTCCCTCATGGCTACCCTGCCTCAGGGCCAGCACATTATCCGTGTCATTTCCAGCGGCGGCGTTACAAAGGTTGTCAAGATTGCCGAATGCAACACCTGCGAGGACGTCATGCGCGTCACTCTGCGCAAATTCGGCCTCCGCGAAGATCATGAGCGAAACTACTGTTTCTGGGTCCTGACCGGCATAGATGCCGACCCCAGCCAGTGCCGTCGACTGGGCGACACGGAGCTCTGGCGCATCATCAAGGATCAGCGGAGACCGGAGAGGAACCGTTTGATTCTTAGAAGAGTACCAGCTGGAGAGCCCGGCGAGGCAGAACTGCAGCGCGCTGCCGCCATTGCCTTGGAGGAGGAGCAGCAGAAGCACGCGCGAGCGCTAGAGAGCGTAGATAAAAGGAGTCAGATCAAGGTACAGAAAGTCTTGGGTGAGAGTTGGAATGAGAAGCTTCAAAACCCCCTGTCGCCCGTCTCTTTTGCAGCCCGAGAGCGAAACACGGCGAATGCGTATAGAGAGCTGGACCGACCTTCCTCGCCTGATCGCAACCCGCTGAGAAAGGTAGGACTGCGGCAGTTTGGAGGACTCCGGCCGCCGAGCGAGCTCATCGCATCAGATCTGACATCATATTTCCCTGACCACGCCCGCGAGGACATTGACCGAACCGCCAGGCTTTCCATGAGAAGATCAACCCGCTTGAGCAAGATCAACAGCCGTCTTAGCGTGGCGAGCAATTTGAGTTTTGCTTCAAGCATCCAGGATGCCCCTCCCATCCCTACCATTGCAGACTCTTGGCTGGGTGGAAGTGCCCATGTAGCCAAACTTCGTCTCCAGGGCGGGCGAGCCCCAACGATTTATAGCAGAGATTCGATTGCATCGTCGATGCTCGGAACTCTGCAAGAAGAGGCATCGTCGCCCACAGAGCCAAACCGCAAGTCATATGTCTCGTTTTCGGACGCAAGCGACACCACTGGCCTCAGCGTCACCGACCCCGAAGGCAACACGACAAGCACGAGCTACTATGATGCGGATGGGTCTACTGGCTCCGGCTCCTTCCAAGAGGTTCAGCAGGCCCTCAACGAGGACGAGGATGAGGCTGACGAAGAGCTGGAGAGTTTCTTGGCGGGAGACTCGTGGGATGATAACAAATGGATGAAGGGAGCCCTGATTGGACAGGGATCCTTTGGCAGCGTGTACTTGGCGTTGCACGCAGTGACGGGAGAGCTCCTGGCTGTGAAGCAGGTCGAGATGCCAGCGCCTGGTGCAAACAGCCAAAACGACAGCCGAAAGAAGAGCATGATTGATGCCCTGAAGCGCGAAATCAGCCTTCTCCGAGAGCTGCGACATCCCAACATTGTGCAATACCTGGGCTGCAGCTCTTCTGCCGAACACCTCAACATTTTCCTCGAGTACGTCCCCGGTGGCTCGGTCCAGACCATGCTCAACTCGTATGGCGCCCTGCCCGAACCCCTGGTGCGCAGTTTTGTGAGGCAGATTTTGACAGGCTTGTCCTACCTGCACGGCATGGACATTATCCACCGAGACATCAAGGGTGCCAACATCCTGGTGGACAACAAGGGCACAATCAAGATTTCCGATTTTGGTATTTCCAAGAAGCTGGAGGCGTCCAACATTCTCAACGGAGCCGCCAACAACAAGCACCGACCTTCCCTTCAGGGATCAGTGTTTTGGATGGCGCCCGAGGTCGTCAAGCAGACTTCATACACGCGCAAGGCTGACATTTGGTCCCTGGGATGTCTGGTGGTGGAGATGATGACGGGCTCGCACCCATTCCCGGATTGCAGTCAGCTCCAGGCCATTTTCAGGATTGGTGGCGGGAAAGCAACTCCCACCATACCGGAGCATGCTAGTGACGATGCGAAGATGTTCCTGGGCCAGACCTTTGAGCTGGATCACAACCTGCGGCCAAGCGCCGATGAGCTGATGGTCAGCCCTTTCCTCGCCCAGATTACTTAGAATCTTGCTTTCTACTATTTTCTCCATTTTTTTGTTTTATTTTTCTCGAATTTCTTTTCTTTTTTTTTTTTAATTTTGCTTCCGCATTTCCAGGGACTCAACAGGGCAGGCAACTATCACAAGAACAAATATCAATTAGACGCGAAAATGCGGGTGATATGAGAAGGATATTATTACATCATATATGGAGACGGGCATGGGATTCTTTTTTTCTCTTTTTTCCTTTTGCTTGTTCTCCCATTTTTTGCAGTTATGAAAAAAATGAGTTATGGGATTTGCTCGAAGAGAGTGAGGCCTCACTGGTTGGAGGCAGCCCGCGCGCGCAAGGGTTGTGGTGGTAATGGATGGGCAATGCACGGGCGAAGCATCGAGGAGGGGTGAGAGGAAGTGAAGTGATATCATGGGCATTTAAAGAAGTGTATTATATGAAATGAAACCTGCATGAATGATGATGATTTGATACCTGAAGCAATGCTGTGCCTGTGCGTGATCTGCGTGATTTCTGCCTAGGTAGTTGTCTGTCATTGTGAGAGTTGATAACTAACCTCACTCTAGGATGAATGCTTGTTAGATTTCTGCTATGATGAGACACAAAAGTCCAGCCAACAATGAATACTACATAAGGAAGGACGTTGAAAAACATATCCCGCAAAGCAAGGATTCAGAAATAGGAATAGTAATAGAAATAGAACTCGGCTACGGACTATTTGTCTGTCGCCTATTCAGGACATGGGGAACGACTGGAGTGACTTGCCTTGCTGCCTGGACCAAAGTCTGCTGACCGTGTACTCACCCATGTACCTCTTGTCTCTCTCGACCCTGTTCTCCTCATCATCGCCTCCTTCGGTTAACGAACAAATATTTTTTTAAAGAGAAAAAATTGGAAAAAGATAGAAGTTCTATCTTTAGGAAGAAGGATTTTGAAGTCTATTCTTTTTGTCCAGGATTGTCGTTGTGGTTTATTGATTTCCGTGGTTCCGCCTTGTTTCGGGGTGGCCGTGCGCAGCACAGCCTTGCATCGATCTTTCAAAGGCCTCCCGCTGCTGGTTGGGCATTTTTTTTGACAGACAACAGCCTTGCAAGTTGATCGAATTGATCTTTTAAAAGGTACATTGAAGGGAATTTTCGATTGTTTGGCAGTATTTTCATTATTTGGCGACGAATTACTTTTATTGGGCGCTACTTGATCAGCTTGAGAGGAAGCACACAACTGAGACAGACAAGAGTCATCTTACATATACCCTATTACACACGCATACAGAGGAACACAAACACAAACACGAACAACAATACATGATACGCAAAATATACAAGATACAGTTACAGGACGACGACGAAATGGACTCGCAGGGGAGCCAGGACTCGCAGGACAGCACCCTGACCATCACCGATGAGAACAGGAGCGAGATTCTCTATTTCGCGTACGGAAGCAACTTGTCGACGGAGCAGATGCGGCAGCGTTGTCCTTATTCTACAGCTGTCGGGTTGGGGAAAGTTACGGGGTGGCGGTGGGTTATCAACACGAGGGGATATGCAAACATTGTGAGGGAGAGCGAGGAAGACATTCCCATGGAAGAAGAAGGGGATAATGAGAAAGTCGAACAAAAGGGGAAAAGCAGGATGGAAGAAGACACAGAGAGCCAAGTATACGGCATGCTCTACCTACTACCGGTAGAAGACGAAGAGCGACTAGACCGATACGAGGGCGTACCCTGGGCCTACGAAAAGCTTCACATCGAGGCTTCTTGGGTGAGCAACACGGACAGGATCGACGGGGAGGAGCAGCGGGTGGAAGAGGAGTTGACGCCGGTGAAGGTGCTGGCGTATGTTGATAGGCAGCGCGTGACGGAGGGGAGGCCGAAGGAGGAGTATGTGGAGAGGATGGAGAGGGGGATTGAGGATGCGGTTGAGAATTGGGGGATGAGTGAGGAGTATGCGGATAGGGTGATGAGGCGGTTCTGGGTGGATGGATGAGGAGGACGATGAGGAGGACGATGAGGAGGATGGTGGTGGTGATGGGGAGAATGTGGGATTATGTATTGGGATTATTTAGATAGAGCTGGGATGGGGGAATTGGCTTGTTTACACACTCGCTACTCACACAAGTTACACTTTATATAGAAATAAATTTAAAAAAAAAAAAAAATTAACGGCGTAGGGGAGTTCAAGGGGAACTGTGAATTGGATTCGCATTGTATGTGCTGTCCAGCAAAATCGGCAGCTATGGTATAACTCGCCTACAATATGGTATCTACATCACTATCTCATCTAAACTAAGACTCAATCTTCAGTCTTTTGGTCCAAAAAAGAGCAGAGTATGAGACTCTTTGAATCACGTCCCGGCGTCTCATTGATCCTCTGCTCTGTATAACCATCTTCATTTCCCAACAACGTGCTCACTTCTCTCAAAACCCCGGGAAGGCGTCAATAACCGCCTTGGACGCAGCCTGAATCTCGGGCGTAATCTCTCCACTCATGCCCATCATATTTCGCATCAAGGGTGGACCGCTAATAAGCTGGTCCAGCGTGACGGAGCGAGTGAAGGTATCGGTATACAGCTCCTCTGCCGCTTCTTCGCCTCGCTTGGCTACAAGTCACTTGTCAGCATATATTCCCTCTTTCTTTCTCGTTTGCATTTTAAATGACCAAGTATCAATCACATATTTGAGAAGAAGAATGAAACTCACTGATTTTGATTTGCCCAGCATGCTTAAACTCATACCCCTCTTGACGAATACCATCCACCTCAAAGAGCATGTACTGCGTGCGGTGGGCGAAATCCCACACGTGGTACAGCCCGCCGCTGGACGAGGTGCGTTTGAAATCGGGGTTCTTCTCGACGGCCAGGATGAGGGCGTCGATCTTTGCGGCGATGTTGGCGCGGACTTCGGGGGAGGGGACGGGAGCCATTTTCTGCTGTCGGTTGTTGAGATTTGTGAGTGTTGTGATAGTAGAGTTGAGTGGTGGATTGCGAGGAGAGAGAGAGAGAGAGAGAGAGAGAGAGAGAGAGAGAACGAGAAGAAAGGAAAAGAGAAGAAAAAGTTGTCGGTTAATGTGATAAGAAATAAGACAGCTGCCAATCTTTTTGTTTCACTTCCTCTCCCTCGTCTCATTCACTCAGCGCAGTCCAAAAATTATGTCATACCGGGCTAGAAGTGGGTTGATCCGCATCCATTTACAAAGCGCGTCAAAGTTCGTGTCCCGCTATGTCCTATCAGAACCACTTAACACGTATTCAAACAGAACACCACTCTGCAAGTCTCAGGTCTCATGTCTCGGGTTTCAACAAAATGTCATCGCTTATTCTATCATGTCTAAGATATTACTACTAATTAATATACATAAAAGTCATTACCGGCGCTTGTGAGAAGCGTCCGTTGCCCGTTATCCATGAATCCACCATCCGGGATGCATCGTAGCATCACATGCACTCATCTATAAATTGTACACTTTCGCAGCCTCATTCTCCTCTCCAACATCAACATATTCGTCATCAACATCTTTCTTCATCGTAATCACTATCATGACGGTTGATGGATAGTAAATCTCCAGGCCACCGCAGCCGCTGCCGCAAAACTCACCACCATGGCCGCCAAAATCTCCCTCTCCTGCATCTCGTTGTGAGTCGCCACCCATCTGGCCACGCAACCAGCCACGACACCCATCCAGCCCACAAAGAAGCCCGTCTCCCACCACGCCTGTCTGACGCTGTCCTTCTTGGCCATCTCGCTGCTGTTGCGCATGCTCGTGCCCCAGCCGTCGGCCGTTAGGGTAAACAGACTCCAGACGTGGACGGCGGGCAGCGGCAGGTGGTAGAAGAACATGCCGGGGATAATCCACTTGAGAGAGGCGCGTTCCAAGCGGTGCGGGTTGCGGAAGAGGTTGTATAGGGCGCTAGCCACGATACGCACAAGTAGGTCGGAGATGAAGACAATGATGAGTCGCTCGCCGGTGAAAAAGTACCACATAGTGGCAATGAAGGCGATGATGGGGCCAAACTCGCGCTTGCTCATGCTATAAAAGAGCAGAGGGTGCGTGATGAGATAGACTTTGGGTTGTAGCAGAGACTCAATGTGCGTGGCGCGCGCCCACCGGACTTGCTGCTTCAGCCAGCGAGCCAGTGTCGTAGGAGTGTCGGTAGCAGTAAGAACGTCGGAAGCAAACACGACGCCCCAGCCACGCAGAAGGAGGTTAGTAGTGAGATGTCGGTCCTCGTTGATAATCATGCGTTTCCCCATCAGCTTCTGGAGATACCAGGGGATCAGGATTGCGGGCATTGCGGCGAGACGGAATACAGTGCTGGGACCGCTCTGGCAGTCGCTCGTGGCAGTGAAAGCAGGCATTGAACGGGTCAGGTACAGCTCGCCCCAGTAGACGGTGGCGGCGAGATTTGTCACAGTAGTTTCGTATCCATTATGAACGACGAGTCCGGAACTGGCGCCGCCAATCGTAGGGTCGTGGGCGATGGCATCGACAGTCTTGTGGATAGAGCCGGGGAATACCAAAGTGTCTGAGTCGGACGACCACAAGAACTCGATGCCCAGGACGTCGGCGATGACAAGAGCAAAGATGAACGTAGTGAACATGATACCCTTCTTGTGCATGTGACGTTGGCGGAGGCATATATGGCGTACATTGGCGAGGTCGATCTTTTCCTGCTCGAGGATGGTTCGGGCAAGCTGGAAGCAGTGCCGAATGGCAATCTCATGGCACTCGCTCATGTTGATGGGCTGGCCGTTTTGCTTGCAGATGGAAACATGCTTGGTAATGAACTGCTCTGCTACCTCGCCAAGGGGCTGAGGAACATGGACAACCTTTGACTGGGTGGGATATACCTAGCGGGTTCACTCGTGTTAGTGGGTTTTGATGCCTTTAGATATGAACCATGATGACTTACATTGTTAAAGACGTCGACCATGTCCTGGTCAGGCACGTCGTCTCCGTCAATGCCAACAAGCATAAACTTGCAATGCATAGCACTTTTGTAACTCTCCAGTGCCCTGGTAAACAAAGCAGGATCTTCACGCCATCCCACCACTGCGGCCATACTATCCAGCCTCGACTGCGGTACAATTTGCGTCTCCGTGACCGTGAAGCCTACTTTCTTTTCATCGAAAAAGCCGTCATCAGACTTCTCATCTTGAGGGGGCATCATCGGTTCTGGATCCTCTTCATAGAACTGAAGCCTTCGGCCTTCATTGACAAGTCGGTTCAGCTCAGTGAGGAGGATAGTCAAGATGAGATCTAGCGTGACAGGGTAACGACAGTGGATGGCAAAAGCCCAATAAAGGGGAGTGAAGAGCAAGCAGCCCGCAACGTGGAGCAGCATGCGAAGCCATGAAGTGTGGCGGCCCTTTGTGACGATCTGAGGGACCGAAACATCTTGGAATGAGTCCATGATGTGTTGGTCCACGGCGAGTTAGGCCGGGATTTAGCAACCTCTGAGCAGAGAAAAGAGTGGTGAACAAGAAACGAGTGGCTGCAGATTCAAGAACTGCACTTGTTTAGGCTACTTCGGCAAAGAAAAAAAAATAAAGAAAGTATCGGGAATAGGTGCAAGATAAGAGAAAAAAGGGGGAGCTAGGGACTGACAACTTGAGCTAAGCGTATGCCAACTACCTTAGCCATTATGGATACTCGTCTGACTTGAGATGCCGAGATGTCTGCCAAGTATCGTATCCAGGCAGCAAGAGGCGGAGTCAGAGGACGGCTGCCGGAATGACTCTCTCAGCAACGTAACATGACACGAAATTTATTCTCGTGAATGATTAGTCGAACATGATGTTTGCTGAGCGGCCGATTCGAGAGAAAAGAGCAGCGTGCTTATGCTGTGAGTTCCAGTTGGCCCGAGAGTGTCCATTTTTTGCACCCAGCTTCTCGATCTGGACGGTTACGCTCTTCTTCTTTTTCTCTCTCTCATCAGCCCTGTCAACTGTCCCAGTTTTTTTCGTCTTCTTTTCGCTCTTTTTTTTTCTTCTCCGGCAATCGTTGATTCGCCTCTTAATTCCTCGGGTGAGCTTCAACCCGCAGCTCCGTATAATTTTACGAGTAGCGCGCTCCTCTTGGCGGACAACCAGGCTAAAGCTGCCTTTGGCTTAGACACGACAGGGGGCGCAGCAAGGGTTAATTTGGACGAAGACCAATGCCAAAGACGACTTTGTTACCGGCAACTGGCTTGCGGTACGAATGGGATTCTGATCCTTGTTCGGGTTTCTCTCTTTTGGACTATTTTTCTTATGTCGTATATCCTTACCTTGCCCTTTCCTGCATAGGGGCCGAGATTTGATTCAGCTGGGCACCGTCCATAGTCTTAGTTGAAAGGACCGGTTCCAAGGCAATTGCGTTCTTTTCGATGCGAACGCACTTTGCACATGTGCAAGTAAATGTCCGTGCTCGTTTCACAGCCTTTTGTTGGCGGGAGGCTGCTCGGAATACTTCAGCTTCGGACTGATACAGTTAGGCTGACGTCGTGAAAGAATGCACACTGAATAGGCAATGAACGAGAATATTAGTTGCGGCTTGATGACGTCGTCAGTCAGTTGAGAAGACAACCACAGAGCTGAGAAAAACAGTGTCCAAGCATACAACCAGCGAAAAAGCACAAGGACATCCGGTCATCGTATCCACTCAAGTAACATAAACGGCAGTTTCCTCAACTCACATCTCTCAACATCAGCTTTTCTATCCCTCGTGATGCTTTCCTCGCCAACATCGCTCTCACGGCCTCGCCACTTCTGTCGATTACAGGCTGGTGGCTTGCATGTCCGACTACCGTAACAGCGCACCGGCTTTCGGTGGCATCGATGTCTTCTTAATTACCTCCACGTGGAATTTGAAGAGGCTCTTAACCAAAGATGGCATGTCCTTGTGAGATGAGAGAGACCCCAAGTTCTTCGCTTTTCACGAGAAGCTTAAAATAGTTAAGTATGTAACTATAAGTTTCGCGAATAGATATAGTCGTATGTCGATGAACACAACTAAATGTACTATTCTTGGAGATATTTTGTAAAGTAAACCAACGTGCAACGTTCTATAGACAACTTCCTTAAAAGACTAAGACAACATGTCAGCATTACACTTTGTCCTGCCTGTATAAGTCGTTCTGTATCCACAATGACATAAAAACAATTCAAAGATGAGAAATTGGAAAATCAAAGAAATATGAATTATGTCATCATACCTGTGTTACAGACGAAGATGGTTGCTTGCATGGTATGACTTGTCGCCTGAGAGACACCACACATAATACGAAGTATTTTGGCACACGGATAGGCAGCGTGATCCACGTTAATCCATGGACGAGTTCCCGATCCCGGTCCACTTATTAGTCGTAAGCGTTAACATCCCGCCTCTGCCACAACTCCATACATACGAGCGTGTAACCGGCAAGTTTGTTTTAATCTCCGATATTGCCACTCGTTCTTTTTTACCCTCCTGTATAGGCAGTTGAAGAATGAGACACTATAGCCTCATAACTAAACAAAAATTCGAAAAATCGGTGCAAGAAGAAGGAGAACAAAAACAGCGCCAAGAACGATTCCGTTGAAGCCGTTCCAAGCACGGAATTGGGCGAGCGAGGGACCAAATTTCTAACACCGGCGGCGCCATTTTTCACTCTAGCGGCACTCTAACCAGGGGCTGAGTATTCCTGGTCCGGCAGTTACCCGTTTTGGCAATCTCCTTCTGGGGCCATCCAGGGGCGGTCCATGAGGCAGGCAGGCATTGTTTTTTTTTTCTTCTCTCTTCGTCTCTTTGGTGCCAGCCGTAGTTCGTACAAGCGAGCTTTCAGCTTTCAGCTTGGCGCGGTGCGTGTCATGCGAGTCAAAGGGGGCTTCTCTCTCTTCCGTCTCTATGCCGGAACAAGTCATCGCGCGGAGCCAGCTCAAATTTAGCAGCTTTCTGTCTTGGCTCACCTGGATCCTCCGTGTTTATGGAGTCTTTGTGCGCCAGAGGCCCTTTTGCGTGCATGTGGAATTGCCGGATAAATAGTAGCACTACTTATACGGAGTATGTGCGCTGGTAGTGCCAAAGTAGTTGGCGATCCGGTTCGGCGTAGAATCCCGGCGCGAGATCGACAGCGGGCTTGACCTCTTCTTTCTCTCTTCTTTTCTCCTTCTCTCCCCTTTCCACAAGCTCGTGTCAGTTCCTTACTCAAATTCGCAGCTCTGAGTGAGTGAATGTACCGGACCCGTTGCTGCTCCTGCTTCCCTCACAATGTTGGTAACATACAAAAACAACCGGCTGATACCAGCACTCATCATCACCGTCTGCGTTGTCCTTTTCTACTGCCTTATTGACCCCTCGTTGGAGAACTATGGCTATGACCCGGTGGTCAAGCAAAAGGGCATCGTCGTAGAGGAAGTGGAGCTGTCTGATGGCCAACGGAAGCCGGTCGATCTAGGCACAAGCTCGACAGCGGAAACGGCAGAGGCGCCATCCAAAGAGGTGGAATACATTGCGCCAACCAACAGCCACAAGACGACGGACAAAGAAAAGAAGCCCAGCAAGGCCATATCATACAATGGCCTCTCTACAGATGACGTTCTCCTCATTGTCAAAACTGGCGGTACCACCATTTGGAAGCGGATGCTGGTGCACTTCACCACGTCGCTCTCCCAGGACCGAATCCCCCTAGCCAACACCGTCATCTACTCCGATGTGCCGGAGCGGGTTGGCCCCTACAACGTCATCGACGTGCTCGCCAACATGTCTTCTACAGCAAAAGCCCAGCCTGATTTTGACGTCTACCGGCAGCAGCCCGAGTATATGGCCAACAATTATTATGTCGAGGCCGCCGGCGTCAATGGCGATGAATGGGGCCCCGTGGGAGGCTGGATCATCGACAAGTACAAGTTCGTTCCGCTGATCCAGCATGCTGGCGACAACTGGCCCAAAGCCAAGTGGTATATATACATGGAAGACGACGCATATCTCTTCTTGCCAGCCGTTTTGGGCTACCTGGCCAAGTTCGACTCGACTGAGCCGCACTACCTGGGAAGCTATGCGGCCAAGTCAGATGTCATCTTTGCTCACGGCGGCGCGGGCTTCGCGTTGTCCAGAGGAGCGTGGGAGCAGTCGTTTGGAAAGCAGGGCAACGGAAATGGAAGCCTGACAGAGGAATACTACCAGTACACGGCCGACCACTGCTGCGGCGACCAGGTGCTCGCGCACGCACTGCGCAAGCACGGCGTCAAGTTTGGCGAGAACGGCGGCGACGGCAAGTTCACATTTGGCTTCAACCCCGTGGTCCACTGGGCCTTTGCGTTTGCCAACGCCAACTGGTGCAAGCCGCTGCTATCGTGGCACAAGGTGCACAACCGCGACATCGCTCGCTACTACGAGCTGGAGCAAAGCTGGGACTGGAGCAAGGGGCCGCTGCTGCACCGCGACTTCTTCAACGCCATGATCCTTCCCAATATCAAAGAGCACGCCGAGTGGTGGGACAACTACTCGGGTGTCTTCGAGGTTTCGTCCGGCAACAGAGAATGGGCTCCCAAGCCGGGCGCAGAGAATGGCCAGTACGACAAGGCGCTGTGGGCAAATGCCTGGGAGTCGGTTAAGGCGTGCGAGGCGGCTTGTCAAGGCTGGACAATGTGCATGCAGTGGAACTATGTCGAGGATCTATGCAAGATGGACGACAAGGTCTATATGGGCCAGGGCTATGCGCCGGGCATGTCGCAGAGGAAGACGGCCCTGAAGCACACCAGCGGCTGGATGTACAAGAGACTGGAGGATTGGAAGTGCTGAGAGCATGATTTAATGGTTAATAGACTCGATACGAGGATTTTGGTATGAGATCCTTACCTGGTTGGGAGGAGCGCGTGCTCAAGCTGTTGGGAACATTTTCATCAACAGCCCATCTCGATAATGAGTTGCTGAGATCGGCATCTCTCGGGCTGGTTTAATGATAGGCGTTGGGGAGCGTTGTGATGCGAGGGATGTCTTATGGTTTTGCGCTTTATACGATTAGATGGGATCTAGTATGTAAAATATCTGGTTATGAACGATATGAAGTTATTTATGTGTGCGTCGCCTATGACTTATCTTATCTTGTTGACCGCTTTGGCTTTGATTCCTTGAGAAGGGAATGGGACCTAGTACTTTCGTACCTTACCTTCGTACTACCTAGTATACAGCATCGTAGCTACAATCCCTACTAATATCAGTGCATTTTCAAAAACAAACTCCTTGAAGAAAGCTGTTTCTCTTGATGTGTTCTCTTCGCCACTAGCGAGAGGAAATTATTGTCCTGACAAAAAGGTTAGTGAGAAACCGCTACCTGAGGCAGTCTGAGATGGCCTGGTGATATTTAGCTTCGTCACAGTCTCAGGAGCGAGAAGATATTCTTCAGGCATTCGTCATATATCCCCGTCATTATTTATTCACCAAGCTTCAACAGCAAATATTGACATCAGCGTCTACTTTCTTGACTTAGGAGAGCGAATATTCCAAAACATGGCGGAACAGCCACAGGGTCTGGGAAGCTCATATACGCCAACGCCTCGCGAAACTGTACGACTTTTTCAGTGTCTCATATGCTCAAGGGTTATCACCGAGCCTCTAATACTACCATGTGGCTATCATTGTTGTCAAAAGTGTCAACCCTCCGGGCCGTGCCCAATTTGCAGGAACGTCCATGACTCCCAACATGGCCGAATTGACCCAACACTTCGAATGGTGGCAGCCTGTTTCGAAACAGAATTGGAGTGTTTACGTGTAGCCTCCCTTAATATGGATTTGTGCGCAGAGGTCGGAGTTCTGAATATCTCGACGCCCAAGTCCGAGTCCAGGATTATTCACAAATCCTACCAGCATGGTAAGCTGTTGGCCATATGGGATCTTGTTCAAGACGGTATTTTGGGGTGGGAGAACGATATCAGCTACTTCGAGCTTTGGCTATCCCCGGAAAAGTAGGGCGCTCTCGAAGAGGAGGCTATACAGTCCGCTCGAATAGCAGCAGAGAGTCACTTGATGTGTCAGCTGTGCAAAGAGTTGTTGCAGGACCCTTGCGTGGCAGCTTGTTGTAATACGTTCTGCCACGCGTGTTTACTCCTCGCCATCAAAACATCGTCACCATGCCCCTATTGTGGTGAATCTTTATCGGGAATGTCATCACAAACGCTCGTGCGCAATCAGGTCCTCTCGGCTATTGTTGGGACGTTATATAAAGATCAGCAGGTGGAGCACCTGCGTCGGCAGCTTGCAATCTTTACGCGTGAATGGAACAATCTCCCCATTGTGATGTGGAGGAAGATGGTCGCACCTAATACAACCATGCAACTAGACAAATTCACCACGGGAACGACAGGACACCTCAAGTCGGTTCGAAAGACGCTACAAAAAGCAATGCAGCAACCACAACGGATCCTTGGCATAATACTCATCATGGACAATCCGCACGGCCTGCCCTCTCATGTCAGGAGTCCGCACGACAAAGTCTCTCACATCGGGGTGCTCGCACACATTCGCCGCGCGCAATGGCTTGGAGAGGACTACCGCGTAGTGGTAGACGGTATCTCGCGTTTTACCTATGGTAATCTCGTTCTTTCCGATGGCATCATGACCACCAATACCAAACCATTCCTAGATACAGCCCGTGTATCAATCAGTCTAGCACGGCCTATGTATGAGATACCGCCGCCCTCGCCAAATACTCTGAACCAATTAACACGCCTGTCAGTTCAAGATCAGTTGAGATATGCCTATGGGTTCGTGTCGGAGATGATGGTACATCCTGAGTAGCTCAGAGGGAAGAATCATCTCTACCTATGCGGCCCATGCCCGATGGAGGGGGACGATTTGTCATGGTGGCTAGCTATGGCTCTTCCATTCGAGCCAAGATACTGGGCTGCACTCCTGTTCACAAGGGCATCCCGCTTCAGGCTTTGGATATGCTGCCGGTGGATATTTCATTACTAAGCTACACTCTGGACTCAGGGGGACGATGGGTCAGGTAGCTGATTGAGAGGTAGTTGGATGATGCTACGCCGGCTCGTTGCCTTGTAGCTTAGTACGATTCAATCAGTATTTTTCTGAACATGTTCAAATTCCAGATTAAAGTATTCATGTTACCATTCCAAGTTAGCCATAGAGAAAACCGCGTCTCAAATTCAATAGGGTGAATAGCACCAGTCAAGACAGTGAATATGTCTGGGATGCAAGACAGCCAATTTGGGGTGCGGGCTAGTCACTCTCATTGTTTTTGCATAGAGTGAGTCGTATTACGCTCGGGTTGGATCCATTAACTTTGTGCCTCTAAAGTATGATTTACTATGGCCTCTTGAATACAATGATTAATTGTAGCACATATAAGAAACCATGGGAGATTTGCGCAAGTAGATGTCTCGAACAAAAGGGACAGAAAGAGGTTGGCCTTCTCGTGTGTTTGGATGGAGGCCTAAACCGAGTAAACTTGGGGAATTAACTAGTTAACCTAGAGTCCAACGAATTGAATTAGGCTTCGCAACAGCTTTTAATGCCTAAATAGAGAACGGAAAGGAAGTGATTTGACCTGTGCTGTAAATACATGGTGTGAGTTGATTCCCGGATTCGACGGATTTGGAATTACTTTTGTTTGGAAGACATTGTGACTCTGGGGAACATGAAGAGGAAGAAAAGATATATAGACGCGTGTCGTCAGCCAACGAAAGTGCATCCTTTCTCAGCCATCGGACGCACACACAGTCGACGAAGAGGCCACAGTATACCTCTCAGTTGGCTACTTGGCTCGCATCATGCCGAAGAAATCGTATAAGCATAAGCCTTCTCGAAATGGCAACTTGTTGTTTGCCAAATTGCCAGCAGAGGTATGTGCTGTCATCCATTCGCCCTTTCAACTACATATTATGTACAGTTGGTATCGGAATCATGCTAACTCAATTCCTCTCTACCAATTGATCTAGATCCGCTACGAGATATGGTGTATGCTCTTCTCGATAGAGTGCAAAGGGCCAGTTATGCCAGTGCACATTCCCAGAGACAATGCAACAGAGACCTTCTTTTCTTTGAGGAGAAGTGATCAGGACAGTATCTTTGTTCTTAATGCTCTCATGAAGACTTGTCGGCTGTTTTACCAGGACCAGGAGTATTGGATGCTCTTTTACAAGGTAAATAGCGAATGACACTTGACACTAACCTCACATTATATGCTAACCTTCAACTATCTCTAGTTCAACGAATTCCAATTTCCCAGAAGTCGTGATTGCCTCACTTATGTTGCTGCTATTACACCGTCCCGCCGCAACGCCATACAACACATCACCCTCACACTACCCACCCCCTATAATCGCAACGGCGTCAAGAAGGGGAAGCCAGGAAATCGTCTCCGCGCCATTGCCAAACTCTGTCCGAATTTGCGCGTCCTGAGACATGAGAAATTCTTTTACCGCTCAGACTCCTTGACCAACTGGTTAACCTTGTTGGCCGAGACTATGGAGCCCATTGTGGCCTCTCTACCATTGTTAAAGGAGGTCCACATTCGTGGTAGCAATGATGGGCATACGTGGCTGACATGTCGTATGACTTTGCAGAAAATAGATTTGATTTTGTCAAGATCAACAGCGCAGGGCCCTGTCCACATCAGGGACAGTGGTGAGCAAGTATTGACGGCAGTGTGGGAGATATTGTCCAAAAGAAGAACAGTTGATGAGCGACCACTCGAACCTCGCCTTGTAAAGCAAGCTATTAGAACGACACCTATTCTCACTCTGGGACAAGATCGTCGGCAACGAAGCCGTGTCAATGGCGTGAGACAGAATGTAAGACGTTTCGCAAGAGGAACAGTCCCCGATTTTATATTCGGAGGAACGGGGACTGTAAAAGACATTCGGTTTCCCCGCGATGAAATGTGTCCCGAATTACTTATTGGAACAGTTTGGTACCATTGGGATGCCATCTTTTCTTCAAATCGTTTATCAGAATATCACAGCAAATCTTATGTATCGGAGGCCGCGTACCGTTTCAGAAAGAAGTACGTCTCATGGGTGTATTTTTCGGGCACTAGCAAAGGGAGACGCCATGGGAATCGAAGCCCTCAAAGCAAGCTAATCAACTGCATATGGCAGCTGAATTGGCAGGACAACGCTAGGAAATTGGATATATTGGGCGATTTATACGTCGCTCGGAACGACAGGCGTAGACGGAGATATTAGTGGTATTGAAGGATGTATTTCATCCTTGGGATAACAAGCTAAGATGATAGGAGTCATTCTGCCCTTGCTATATCTCCTCAAAGTTTCCGTTTTGTATGAATGATTAGAAGACGGATATAGACGAGAATGATGATACTAGTTGTGGCACCATTGACACTGTCTTCCAAGATGAGGACCCATCTTCAACCTCCACCTTGTGATTCTTCAGATCCAGCCCATTAGATTTAACCCATTTTCCACGACATTCATATACCTATGAACACCTTTTAAATCTCCGATATACCAACCAGCCTTTACCTCACCAGTCCACCGCTCCTCCCGTATTCGCTGCCATCGATGGATCCCCCCAAGCAGGCACCGCAGGCGGAGGTTGATACGATGACCACGTTGGATCCACAAACGCCGCCTGTCCATTATCATCCGAACACCAGCTTCCCGGCATCTTGGACTGCTCCTGTTCACCCGGCGGACCTGTTACGGCAGCCACAGGGATAACATTGTTGTCCACCATGGAGGCAGGGGGATCATTTCCCCCTGCTGGAGAGTTTTGTCCTTGTCCCTGGCCACTGCCATTGCCGTTATTATCGTTCGTCTGCTGATTGTCGATTCCATTCCCATCGCCCCAGGTGTTACCACCATTGTTGCCATTATCAGTTGTACCCCAGCCCCCTTGGTTGTTCTGATCGTTTCCACCTGCAGCTCCCCATGGATCTGCCCCTGAGTTGTTGTTATTATTGTTGCTGTCCCACTGATCGTTATTATTGTTTGTCGTGCCCCATGTATCGCCACCACCGCCACCAGAACCCCATTGATTACCACCTCCCTGGTTGTTGTTGTTCGTATCGCCGCCACCATCGCCCCATGTAGCCCCATGGTTACTGCTGTTCGCCCATGCTCCGACGCTCCTTCGTGAAGCGGTATCCCAGTTGGGACCCGTATCTCTGTTCCCGTTTTTGGAGCAGTTGGATTGGCCGGAATGAGATGGCGGTTTACCGTCAGATCGGTTGCTACCCATGTTGCTAAAGGGGGACTGTCTTTTTGTATAATACGGGTTTGGCTTTGTCACGTCAGCGTTTTTTGAACGAACACAACAGGGATAATCTTTCGAGCTTCTACATACCTTTGTCACCTCTGGCATCACGTTATTGTCTGGCTCTCGTGGTTTATTTTTTCCTTTCCTATCAGGTGTGCCGCCCATGCCATTATACATGCTGAATGTGCCTTTGGTTCCTTGCCCATTAAGTTGTTGTTCGTACCAGGCCGCAGGCATCGGAGGCGGTCCTTGGTAGTTGTACGGTGGATAGCCAGGAGGCGGCGCCATGGCACTCCAACCTGGTATTGGCAGGCCTTGGGTAATCGGCACATGCTCATATCCATGCGGTGGCAGCTGCTGTTGAGGTAACGGCATCGGCATTACATTGTTGTAGCCATGATAGTATGGGTTTTGCGTCTGATTCGAATTGCCAAAGGACTGCGGAGGTCCCATAGTATTTTCTCGAGCAGCAAACATGCGATGTCCATTCTGCCCGTACACGGCTCCATGATATACGCGAAGGACACCATGTAGACCATCATAGTATGCATTCGGGGGAGGATCATCTTGTGTTTCAACCACACGCTCCGTTTGCATGACTTCTGCGCGGATAGGAGCAATGAGATTTGGGGGATGAGAGTGCGTGTAGTGATAGCCGTCTGAGACATGCAACCTCTGGTCCATATCCTTTGCCTTGGGAGTAGTATCATCGACTTCCTTTTCCTTTCCCTTCCCTGTTGGTGTTTTTTCGGACGGGGCCTCCTCTGCTTCCTTCTCCTTTTCTTTCTCGGGTTTTTTTTCTTCGTCAGACTTCTTTTTCTCTTCACCTTTTGGACTGCTCGTCTTCTTTCCAGCCTTTTCCGTCTTCTCACTTTCCTGGTTCTTCTTCTTCTTCTCGGGGGTTTTCTTCACTACTACTTCAGATTCGCCTTCAGTTTCCTTTGCTGACTCCGAAGTTTCTCCTTCAGCACTGGAGAACTCAGCTCTCTTCTTTTCCTTCTTCTTTTCCTTTGACTTTTTGGACGGTGTAGACTTCTCTTCAACCGAAGACTCTGCTCCGGATACCGAAGTCTCGGACTCGGACTCTGCTTCTTTCTTCTTTTTGGATCCTCCATTTTTGTCATTCTTTTTACACTTCTTCTTCTCACAGGTAACTCCTTGCTTCTTTCTTCCCGAGGCGCATTCTTTGCATTCACATGTTGGATGAGGCTCAGAGTCGGCCTCACTATCTGAACTTTGGACTCGTTTCTCCACCTTCTTGCTCTTGGGAGACCTTGTTGACTTTGACGGTTTGGCCGAAATAGAAGAACTTCCGGAAGAAGTTTCTTCTGCAGATGATGTTTCAGCAGCTGAACTCGCATTAGAGGAGCTGGCATCGGGAGTTGCCTCTCCAGATGAAGCAGAGGTAGAGGTGGCATCAGCACTTGTCTCTTCCTCCTCACAGAATGTGACTGATGTCTTCTTTTTCAGGGCAGACTTCTTCGGGATTGCCTCTTTCTCGAACCGAACCTTTTTTACTACTTCCACCACCTCAGGTTCCGACTCCGATTCAGGCTCAGGCTGGGGCTCTGGCGTTTTGGGTACTTCAGCTGGTGTCGCATTCTTTTCTCTTAGCCTCTCAGGCCGAGGGTAAGTAACCGTGAGGGTGTCTTCGCCGGATTCATCATCTGTCGTTACGTGAAGTTTGATAACGTCGCGCCTTTTTGCCTTGGGTTTTGGCGGTTTAGGAGGCGGACCAAGAGCTGATTTGATGGTTGTTCCCACCATCCACTCGCAGAGGAGGGAAGGGCCCGGCTGCTTG
Organism: Trichoderma harzianum CBS 226.95; assembly: GCF_003025095.1. Classification (NCBI taxonomy): domain Eukaryota; kingdom Fungi; phylum Ascomycota; class Sordariomycetes; order Hypocreales; family Hypocreaceae; genus Trichoderma; species Trichoderma harzianum. The sequence goes on from NW_020209259.1 coordinate 570,058, forward strand.
GGCATGATTGCGACAATAGTAGTAGCGAATATTGCTAGAATAAATGTAAATGAGATTTCATTGATGCTGGCGAAGATGAGACGAAAGTGAGGCCAAAATCAGCATCAGCCGCGAGATTATTGAAAGTGAGGAGCGCAACTAGCCGAAGAAAAATAACTTGAATAGACTCCAGTAGAGATAAAGGGAAAATGATACTAGAGAAGAATAGGTGCCAAATGCGGTCAGTACCCGATGAAATTCGTCCGTTTGGTGATGTGAAGAAAATGAGAGGTGAGGTGGAGAGAAGCTACGAAAAGGAAGAGGGAGAGGAAGAGGAGGCAGGCTGCCAACGAGGCGTGCGAGCCACCCAAACTCCCAAAATCTCATGTCAGCTGGTTTTATCTGACCGCCCACCAATTGTCAACCCCCAAAGCAAAAAGTAACATTTTCATTCTCAATTCCATTTTTCAGTGTCTGTTGGTACTGTAGTCTGTTGTTCATTACTCATACTCTTTTGGCTACCAAGTGTTCAAGTGCTGGCCTCCTTTTCCTGCAACTCTTTCCACTGTCTCTCAACTCTGGTATTCTGCCAAAACCTCCATGTTGCCAGTGCCACTGCCAATGGAGGGCATCCAAGCATCAGCCATGACCACCACGCAGGATTCGCTGCTTTCAGCTTCCGCATCTCTTCGTCCAACACGGCCTTGAGCTCGTCCTTGGATCCGTCATTCCATAGCACCACCCCCTTTCCATCACCCCCATACAGACATCTCTTTGCCTTGAGCCGCACATCCATCTGACTCTTAATCCTGTTCTCGGCGTCTTCTCTGCTGAGATCCTGATTTCTATCCACAAGTCTGTTGAGCTGCGTCTCTGGCTCCGTCACGGCAACCACCATTGTTGTTCCACAGAACTTATCCAGCCGGCTTTCAAACAGAAGCGGGACATCCAGCACCACTGCCCAGTAGCCCTGGAGATAACAGGCCGTCACCATTTTGACCATTCCCAGCCGTACAGCTGGATGGACAATCCCAGACAGCACCGCTCTGTTTTTCTGCATCTCGGGCTCATCGCCAAAGACAAGGCGTCCCAGGACAGCCCTATTCAGCGGCCGTCCCTTGCCATTGGGTCCATTCTCCGGCATGGTATCTGAAGCTGGAAGAAGCAGGTCTGGAGCCATGGGACCAAAATGCTTGACGATGGCACGATAGCCTCTTGTGCCGGGCTCGACAACCTCTCGAGCTAGGACATCGGCGTCGACAATGGGCAATGAGTGAGGCGGTGATGAAAGAAGTGAAGAAACCGTTGATTTGCCGGTCGCAATGGACCCAGTAAGTCCGATGATGAGCATCTTGCCGTTTCTGCTCTCTATTCGCAGAGTGATATAGGATGAGGTGAATGATTGCGTTGAGAGATGGATGAGCTTGTTACAGTACTGCTCCCAAGGTGACTAAGCCATTTACCTCGGCGTAGGTACATGTAGTTGCATGCATGAGCTTCCCTTTGTTTGTACCACCCACACAGAATCAAGGTCCACTGGAGCTACTAAAGCTACAGAAAATAATAAGATTATGTGCCATCACTAGATACGATTGTATGACTCCATTAGTCTTGTACGATGGTGAACAATTAATCGGAGTCTATTCTCTTGAGGTTGACAATCTAAAGATTTTTGTATACCGTCACCATCGACTGCCCGCATTAATACCCGATCCTTGTAGGAGAACATGAGATGCAGCGTCATTAGCGCTTTCAGTGGCCAAGTGGAGACGCTGCAGAAGCTCCATCGCCGCTGTAATTCACAGTTCAGCGACCAAAGGCGCGAGGGCACGTGCCGAATGCGGCCGCAATAGGAAATTTCCTTCTAGCTGCAAATTGTGAGACAAACAAGGTAGAACAAGTTTTGCCTACGGCAGTGCCGTGACGGAGAAAAAAAAAAAACTTGCCTGACTCAATGGTTTGCTCTCCTCATCTTCCCTTACTTCAAAGAAGAATCCGGCGGCGTGTCTGAGGGATCTTTGGATTGCCAATTCGCAACGTCGCATAACCACCATTTCCATCTCCATATCCATCTTCACCAAGGCGCCGTCATCGCGCGGCATCATCGTCATTGACTTGAGCTCGGAAAGCTCAGCAAGATGCCAGCAACCATGGCCCCTCCAACGCAGACCTTCAACCTCGATGTTGAGGCAATCTCGGGCATTTGCGGGTATGTTCTCTCCATTCTGATTGTCTATACCATCGCTGACCTTTGTCTTTCGCCAGATCCATCTCTATAGCCTGTTGGGGTCAGTGACGTCGTCGTTATACCAGGGTGGTTGTGAGAGCGCACCAGCTAACTCCCTTCCAGTGGTCGTGTTCTCTCCGCAAATCATACAAAACTTCCAACGCAGCAGCGCCGACGCTCTTTCGATTCAATTCATCATTGCTTGGCTCCTGGGAGATGTCTTCAATATCCTCGGAGCCGTCTTGCAGGGAGTTCTCCCCACCATGGTATGCTGCCCGCTGCTCGCGTGACCTCGACATGAAGCTGACACTTCTGCCTCTAGATCATCCTAGCCATCTACTACACCATTGCCGATCTCGTACTGCTCTGTCAGCTGTTTTACTATCGCGGATTTACGTGGCGCGACGAGCCGACTCCATCCCCGCCCAAGACAAATGGCCACTCTTCGACATCGGCGGCCGCTCCTGCCCCTGTGGATGAATACACTGCCCTTATTGCCAGAGTGGAACACCATGGCCATCACCGAGATCACCATGGCCGGCGTGGTTCGGATTGGTCTGGCTTCTCGCCAGCAGTGCCGCATCTTCTCGAGCCACCGACCACTCCGCAGCCACCGCCGACTGCCTTCCAAACCATTGTCTGGAATTCAATTGTCATCATTATGGTGTGCGCCGCTGGAATCGCAGGATGGTTTTTGGGTGAAAGGGCCTCTGGCGACAAGAAATCTCCCGCTTACGACGGTGATAACTCCCTCGAGTTCAACACTTTGGGTCAAGTGTTTGGATATATTTGCGCGGTTCTCTACATTGCTTCTCGACTGCCACAGCTCATTCTCAACTGGAGGCGCAAGACAACTGAAGGCCTTAGCATGCTCTTCTTCTTGTTTGCCTGCCTCGGAAACGCAACCTATGTCCTGTCCATTATTGTGTATGAACCACGCTGTGGCGAGGAGGCGTGCGAGCCAGATGAAGCAAGACGACTCTATGGCAAATACATCCTGGTCAATCTTAGCTGGTTGGCCGGCAGCGCCATTACCCTTTTGATGGATTTTGGTGTTTTTGCCCAGTACTTTATGTACAGGACGGAAGAAGAAAGCGACGAAGAAGAGGTCCGCGCCGAAGACGACACCAGCGCCATTGACGAGTCTTGGGATAACAGACCACTGCTTGATCGAGACTGAGACGGCCGCCTTGAGCTTTGATACCTGATACGACAACTTCTCGTTTTCCTCTTCGTTCTTCTTATTTTTTCCTTTCCTTTCGTTCTTTTTTTTTTTATTATCTTGGTCACTGCATTTTGCTCAGAGTATCTGGAGTAACATTTGTTCCTGACATTTCTTATCTCATTTTTTCGGCTCATCTGCCCTTCTTCATTTTGCTTCTATTTCTTTTCCTTTTTTAGAAAATCATTTGGGTATGGTACGGATTGATGACACTTGGCAAAGCTTGTGCCATGGCAACATGGTGATCAAACGGTTCAACAGGACAACAAAATGGGCGGATATTTGTGCAATTCGGGATGGCTGCATAACGGTTTAAATATCGAGTTGCTGTATACTCACGACTATAATTATAACGAATAAAAACACTTGTATAATGACTGCTAAAATGATCTTTACACATGGAACCCAATTGCCACTGTCTCTTCCTGGCATTCTAACTTTTTTTTCTGAATAGAGACGTACCCAGCAGTCTCGGCAAATTGAATTTCCGCTCCTCAAAAGCTCAATCCAAGCGTTTGCTTAACCAAATACAGGCTAGCGCACGGTTCCACTCCCGAGCAAGAATAAAACTCGAACTTCGCTGCCAGACTTTGCGAATTTTCTTTTTTTCCTTTTCCCATCATCAGTTGGGTTATTCTTACATCGTCAAATGTTTTAATAATTCACAACGGCGGCTCCGCATAGCGGCTTGCTGAGGGTTAACCTGATTCTCTGTGGGTTTCCTTCCGTTCCCGGCCTCCAAAATTGAATGTGATACACTTTTCCTATCAGCCGCGAGTCGACGCCTCTAGAGGGCTGTGACTGTGGGTGTCTCTCGACATATCTTTGCTCATTTATAGTCTTTTTTTTGCTTGACAGGTGGTGTGGGTTTAAAGGGCCTAGGGTTGGGCTGCGCGTAGAAATGAAAATATCTTCTTGGGCTGTCATGTCGAGGGAGATGTAGAATCTCGGGTTCTGTTTTTGTGACCTATGCCGTACATGTTGAGTTTTTTTCGGCAGTACGAGCAGCGGAAACATACTACAAACGGCAGAGTGTTTCTATGTGCCGTTGAGGCGTAAACCTACGATATGCCATTGCATTCAGATTCGAATTGCTTCGGCTTTTTGTCGACGTCTTCTGAGTGAATAAGGACGTATGTACAACGCCTTATCTAGCCGAAAGCTGAGCGTTCAAAAGCGCCTCCATACCAAAATTTTGCTATCCAATTCTTCTTCAAGCTTCTGCGCATCCAATATTTGCACCACGTGACCGCACTCTCCGAATTCGAAGACCCGCGCACGGACCACTTTGCGCTTCTTCCCGAAATTTTTTGAAAGTCGGAGGCGCCAACAGGATCTTCCGGCTGCGACAGGTTTCTGTGAGATCCAGTTCCCTCTGTCATCGACACCCGCAGCGCTTGTTTTTCGCCCTCCTCAACTCACAATCAGACGCCCAACATGTCTTCTCTATGGAATGCGTTTACCGGAGGCAACAAGCCCGCCCACCAGCCGCAGCAGCAGCAGCAAACCCAGACCTTCCCCGATGCTGCCCCTCCTACCACCAACCTCTATGACCCGACCCAGGGTGCAGGCGTCGAGTCTTTTCTTCAGAGCTCGGCCTTTGCGGATCCTTCACAATTGCATCCCTTGGCTGGACTGAACAGGGACACTCTGGAATACCTCACACTTGAAGACTCAACGCTGTCCGACCTGCCGGGCGGCCAATCCGTCCTGCCGTCTCGAGGATTCACCGACGACCTCTGCTACGGCACCGGTATCACATACCTGACGGCGCTGTCCATAGGAGGCGCATGGGGATTCCAGGAGGGCCTGCGGAAATCATCCGGTCAGCCCCCCAAGCTGCGGCTCAATGCCGTCCTCAACGCCATGACGAGGCGGGGCCCATTCTTGGGCAACAATGCGGGAGTTGTCGCCATCACATACAACTGCATCAACTCGCTGATTGGCTACCTGCGTGGTGAGCATGACGCCTTCAACACAATTGCTGCTGGTGCGCTCAGTGGCATGGTCTTCAAGAGCACCAAGGGTGTTCGGCCAATGATGATTTCCGGCGGTCTGGTGGCCTCCGCAGCCGGCGCCTGGGCGGTAAGTCGACCATGCATGATAACTGCATGAAGAAGATGACAAGGCTAATGTAGCATGCTGGACAGATTGTACGACGATCATTCTTCTCCGTCCCAGAGGTCCATGCCCATACCGAGCACGCCACCTTGTAATAATATAGCAAACCAAAAACAACCTGTAACGAATACCATATGAAGAAGAAAGACTCTTCTGACGACACACGAACCACTATTAATCAACCACATATGGGTGGCCCGAAAATGGCTTTTGAAGATAGGAAAAGACACTTGGCTAGAGGAGGCATGGGAATTACAGAAACAAAGTATTCAGGGAGCGCCTCCTCAAGCCTAGTGCCAGATGTGTCGTGGGAGTTTGGACTGAAAGAAGACGAAAAAAAAAACACATCTGTACGGTGGTGATAGATGATCTCTCCTCCCCAAAGTGAACTGTACATTATATCGGGTAACCGGTCAGCGAAGCATTTAGACGTTATAGGCTGGGGGCGTCTGGTCATGAATTTCAAAGTTTGGATTCAAAACGAGTGTGTCTGGACAGGGGTGTATGATGGTGGAATTTGAACAAATTTATGCCAAGGAAATGTGTCTATGTGAAGCTGAGTGATTCGTGATGTTTGTGTTGGGTAGAGGGGCTCAAAGTTAGGGAATTCAACTGCTGGAAGTCGAGTCGTCTAAAGCAGCCTCTATAGAAAGTGGTCATTGAGTGAGGGAACGGCGAGAGGGAGTCGAGACGGAAGAAACACAGCCCGCTTGAAAATACTGACTATTAACCTATTGTTGTTGGTGCAAATCAATGGGCAAACAAGCAAGTGAGATTCGCTTGGGTGTAAAGCGTCAATGCCGTTGTATTGTCATCCTCTTCACTCGACTTCGCCGCTCAATCCTCACCCTGTACAACAACCACTACAAAACGTCTAAAATACAACGCTTCGTTCTTCTCCTCTCAAGCTTTCAAACCAAACCATTGAAACTATTTGTTTACTCGACTACCTGAATCAACATGTGTCTGCCTTGCTTTCCCTGGTCGTGGACAGAATACGAAGATCCGTTGGACTCAATGCCAGAGCAGCATGTGTGGGTGCATGACGGGCAGGCGTGGTCTCTGCAACGATATGTGAGTGTATCTTTTTACATTTCGTCTGTTTTCATCTCGTCTTTTCTCCATTGTTTGCTACTGAATGTCGTTTTGTTGCATTGTGCTTCATTCCTCGGGCAAAGAGCCTGTGATGGTCCCCCTTTTTCTTCCATTTCTCTCATGGACCTGCAGCTCTTCCCCAGAGGCAAAGAGCTTGAGCAAAGTTAGACGCAGCTGTGAAATTTATTCGACATGTGGATCGAACAAAAGACAAACGCGCAGCTGTCTTCAGATGGTGAAAGTGAATTGGCCAGCAACGCCAGCTCAGCTCCGGCTTCTTTCACTCTCTGCCCACTTCCCTTCCACAGCAACAAACGCACCTCTCTTCCTCTTCGTACCCTTTTTCTTCTTTTTTCTCCTTCAATCCCTCTTCTTTGAAATTGCTGCCCCTCTCCTAAAAATGCCCGAAGCTGCACCGGACCTCAAGTCTCCCAAGACCCCCCGACGGCTGAAGACTGGAGGCGAGCCCCTTCGTCAGGTGCACTTCCAGACTCCAGGCAACACCAAAACACCAGCTTCCACCTCTACTTCCCCTCCCTTCTCTTCCATCCCAACCACTTCCACCACTCCGGCCTCGGCCTCGACCGACGAAACCACCAGCGTCCAGCCCGAGAACTTCCCTCAGCTCGGCGCACCGCCTCTCAGCACTCTGGGAGCTGGCCAGTGGCACACGGCCGTCGATCCGACTCAGAGCGTCAAGTTGCCCGGCCAGCCGTTTGCAGGTTTTGCACCTGGCCAGCACCAGCCCGCTCACTTCCTACGCCCACAGCCACAGCCGCAGCTCTTCAACGGCCCATTCTCTCCTCTTCCGCAGCAGCATCAGCAGCTTCCTCCTGCAATCACCTACATCGGACATCCGCAGCCCCTGAACATCGCCATGGCCGACTACCAAAACGCAGCGCCGATGCCTGCTGGCATCAACTTCCAGCCTCCCGTGCCTGATACGACGTTTGGCCCGATGCCGCACGTCTATGTGCCTCGCTTTGACGGGAGCTACATGCCTGCTGCTGTTCAAGTCGGTCTCCCTTCGGTACAGTTTGTTTCCGCCCCTGCCTCGTGCTCCGTTGTGATGCCAAAGACATTCTACTACAACGGCTACACTTACTATGCAAGTTGACCTGCAGCGCTTCTCTCTCGACTGGTGTTTTTCTCCTTGTTCTTCTGACGCATGTGCTTGCCTCCATAATGTTGAGAGGCCCGTTTGCTCTCCATTTCAGCTACCTCTACGAGTTACCTCGCTGCCTCGGGGCTTCTCTCCTTTACCTCCCCTATTTTATCTAGCACACAGCTCTTTTTTCTTTCATCACATGTCTTCTTCGCTTCGTTTACTCTTCATCCCTTGCACACCCACCTGCTAACTATCGTCTCCAGCAGCCAACTGTTGCCGGCGTCCCAGTCGCGCACCCAAGCTACGTTGTTGCTCAGCAGCCTGCCGCCGTCCCACAGCCCTTCGTCGGCCAACAGCCTGTCATGATCGGCGGACAACCAGCTCCTGCTGCAATCCCCGTTCAACAATTGCACACTGTTCCCGCGATGAGCGTGCCTGGCGTCGGCGGCATGCCCGTCATAGCAGGTAATGGTGGCCAAATCCCCGATGTGTCTGGTCTTGGGAGAACCCCTGCAGAGGAAACTGTGCGGCAGCTTCAGTTTGCGCACGCGAACAAGTTGTTCGAGCCTCAGGAGTTCAAGCCATCGGACGATGACCCATCTCGTTTCTACTATGTTCGCGAAGTTGACGGTAATTGGACCCAGCGCAACCGATTTACTATTGACCACCTAGGTGACTGTCGATGGTATGTCACCGACGAGGGCTGGTTCTACGCCGTACGAATGCCCAACTAGAAGGATCGAGTGAGACGAATAAAATTTGCCCTCGGGAGAATGATGAAGATGAAGAGTTGTGAGTACATGTCTGAGGAAGATGGTATTGGTCAAACAACTGAGACTGGAGAGACAGACACGTTATAACCCGTTTGCTTGCCACTCCCGCAGTCGCTACGCCTCAACATAGGTTAGTCAAGTCCATGAAAACAAGTAGTCTCGAATTGAGCAGCTCATACTGACTTCTATCAGGATATCGTCCGGGATATGTTTGAGACACGTCTATATCTGGTCATCGGGTATAGTTGTCATGATTTGTCACCAGTTCATTGTAGAAGCTAACGCTTCAAGCAGCTCAAGCCAGTCTACGAAGGGTGGTACAGTTTGGTAAATGAAACCTGGCTAGAAACATGGGCAGTTTTGGACCTTGATAGTTATCTTCCGGCACGTAGGCCACTTACGAAAAGGGATTTGCTCTGGCAGGTACTTGCTAGTACCATTACACCTGCTCGATTCATCTCATTCAACCTTATGCACATGTATCATGCCTGTCAAGTGTTTTGAGTGAATCTGATCGAGATATTAACAAATAGGGACTAGATGATGCATGCGGGTTCCAAACTGGTCACAGCCCACATCAGTCGTCTCAATCCCGCCTCATGTTTGTACAACCGCTAACGAGTCAAAGATGAACCGATCGATCGAATGCCCACCAGGACGTTGGATAAAAAGAGGCAAGGGTCTCCCACCCACCACACCTCAAAGCCCATGATCCTAGCATCGAATCCTAAAGCTGCACTCCGAGACCGAAACTGCGGCATCCTGCGGCAAACCCCAGCCAATAGCGATGCATCCTTTTGCCGCAGTCATGCAATTTAGACAATTTTCTCTCTTCCCCAGATCCTAGCTTGCAGTGGCGTTGCAGATGTCAGCCTACAGAAAGACCAAAAAGCATCGCAGTCCACTTCATGGTACCCCAGCTTTTGGACTTGAAGAAATATCCAAACACTCCGAATCCCGAAGCTACGCCATCTCAAGACGAGGGTTTCGGTCTGCTTCGTGATGAGTAATGGCGGCAACGCTGGAACCCCTCACTCTGGCAGATTCCATATATGTATATTAATCAGCCCGGATGGAATTGCCAAAGCTCGACAGAAAGACGACCAAACCGACGCTTATCTGGACGCTAGAAGCGGCAAATACGCACGATAACCGGATATCAGGGGAAAGGGAATAAGCTAAGGAGGAAACGTCATTATAAATCGCAACCACGAAAGGCGGATAGCAAAACCACCACAGTTACTACTCTCCATTTTTTTTCTCGAGGCCATCTAAACAGCTTTTCTCATTCTTCCTCTTTTCTCCTTGATCAAATAGTAAGAAAATCCGCCCTGCCGGTTACCCAGGCCTCGTTACCAAATGTCACAAGTCTTCAAGCCCGGCCCGCCCTCCTTGGCCAACGACGACTCCATGCTGTCGCGCAGATTCGGCAAGGAGACGATCAACTACTATGGCGGCGGGCTGCTGAACCGCTTCTCATTCCTGCGCAACGACATCAAGTTCATCCGTGCGGCGGCCACAACACCCGCGGCACGATTTGTGGCACTGCGCGACCTCAACCCGCTGATTGAGAATGCGCGGCGGCTGGCGTTTTTCGGACTCAACGATGTGAAGCCGCTGATTGGGGCGGATCCCTTTGGGAAGTCGGACGAGGAGAAGAAGGCGGCGTTTGACTCGACGAAGCCGAGCCCGACGCTGCTTTTCTTGGGGTTGTTGCCGGATACGCCGCAGGGGGTGGATTTCGAGACGAGCAAGCATGGGGTTGTGAATGGGCAGCCGTACTTTGCGTTGGATGTGACGCCGGCGGGGGGCAGTGCGGAAGTTGCCGAGGCGTTTGTGAAGGATGCTGAGGCGAAGGGGTATTCGATTCAGACGAACGTACGGACCATGACGCTGGATCCTGAAGAAGGTGAGTTGAGAAGACACCAGTTTCTTCGTTGAATCTCATATTCATGCCTCATGCTCATTTCTCATTCTCACCCCCTCACCTCTCACCCCTCATTCCCACTCAAAAGATGTAGTTCTAACAACTAATCTCATGAACCCAGCCGCCATCCTCGCCCAGGCCCGCTCTCTCATCGACTGGAACGTCCGCAACCGCTTCTGCGCCGGCTGCGGCAACCTCAACCTCTCCGTCGAGTCCGGCTACAAGCGAGTCTGCCCGCCCACAGACTTGGCCGGCGGCTCCGAGGCCACGGCCCGCGCCGACTGTCCCACGCGCCACGGCATCTCCAACGTGTGCTTCCCGCGCACCGATCCCACCATGATCGTCGCCGTCATTTCTTCCGACGGCAAGCGCATGCTGCTCGGTCGCCAGAGCCGATGGCCGCCCAAGTGGCACAGCACCTTGGCGGGCTTCATCGAGCCCGGTGAGTCTATTGAGGATTCTGTGCGTCGTGAGGTCTGGGAGGAGGCTGGTGTTCGTGTTGGAAGGGTCACGATCCAGTCTAGTCAGCCTTGGCCGTATCCGTCGAGTTTGATGATTGGAGCTATTGCGCAGGCGCTGCCGGATGGAGAGGAGATTAGCTTGCTTGATAAGGAGTTGGAGAGTGCTAGCTGGTTTACGTTTGAGGAGGTGCGTGAGGCGCTCAAGAATGGAACCAGTGCGTTGGGGGATCCTGCGCCGGAGGGATATGTTGGGCCGTTGTATGTGCCGCCGTCGCAGGCTATTGCGCATCAGCTGATGCAGGCTGTGGTGGATGGATACATGGATGTGGCGTCGAAGATATAAGACTTTGGGGGATGTTTTTGTGTAGAAGTACGAAGGTTTAGAGCGAGCAAGCTGGGAAAAGAAATGGAATAGACTTGATACATGTAACATAGTTGTGCAGCGTAAATGAGTCAATGAATCATGTTGAAGAATAAATAGTGAAGTGCAAACAAATTGTGTCTCTTAGTATATTCATTCATTCTCAAGATATCTTCTGCATTTCAGGAAATACTACGCCCTCCAACACTGGAGCGGGAGTCCATTCGACAAGACCACGTTCGTATCTCACTGCCCAGACGGCATCGGCGTTGATAACCTCCAAAGCTTCTCTTACTTCCTGGTTCTTCTCCATAACATCCGCTAGGAGGTCGAGAATCTCATCAAACATGTCGTCTTCTACGCGCACGTACGATATGATTGCTGTGAGCAGCTTCACCACTGCTTCCCAGATTCGAACAGGAGATGCATGCTGGCCGAGACCTCCGCTCAATGCCTGATCCGTTCCACCGACGGCCCTTGGGGTAACCTGGAAGCCAGCACCCGACCTTATAGGAATAACAATATCCTTCCCTGATCCGGCCTGCGAGAGAGGACCCCTTGAAGAGACGTTAGAGCGTCCCTTATCCCTGGACGCATTCTGCTTGGCTTTGCGACACCAATCGCCCAGTCCATCCCACCATTCAGTTTTCCATCGCGTGCTGAGAAAGTCTCCCGCCGCCTTACACAGCCCAGAGAGCGTTTCGCAAGCCTCAACGACGACAAAGGTCTCCGGATCGCGAAGCCTGGTGATGACCACGGGCCAGATGGCGTTAACAAGGGGCAAAAAGGAATCTTCGTCCGCGGCGAGGACAGACGATGCCGCAGTGACGAGTTCCAGGAGGGACCTTCGCAGCGTCGGGGTCGGCGAAGTCAAGTAGTGCTGCGTGAGCGTTGCCACGCGTTGAACAAGCTGGTACGTGGGCGAGTTTGGCGGTTTCTCCTCCTCTCTGGGTGGCTCTTCTTGTTCTTGGTCGTCTTGTCCCTGAGCTAAGTCGCTCGTCCACGGAACTCCGGGATGTCCGCTCTTGGCCTCCGTGTTTTCCATCTCGGCTTTATCACGCTCTTCTCTCTGTTTGCGCCTATCGAGGATTTCTAGAAGCATATCTAAGCTTTCTATCGCTTGTGCTTGTTTCTTGTGGTTAGTTGATGACCGCTCGGCGTCAGTCAAGAGCCGGCCATCTGCATGTGTTGCCTGGTCCACAATCTCCTTCAAGACGGCGAAAAGGCTCTCCACGAAGGATGTGTATCCGTGGTAATTTTCCAGCGCAGCAAACATTGACTCGACGACGTCGTCCAAGAACGGCACCAAGCGAGGTCCAGCCAGTCGCACCATCATTCGCAGGACCTGTGTGGATGCCGGGGAGATGTCCAGCGTATTCAGCCGCAGAGAGACCGAATTAATCATGTAGTCAACATTGTCAATGATCAACTCTGAGACGTTGGTATACTGGCAAGACAGTGCTATGCTGTTTAGTGTGACGATGGCATGTTGCTGCAGGTTGCCGTTATCCGAGCCTAAGAGAGTTGCAACGGGGAATAGCACATCAATGAGCTCTGGCCTAAATTTCTCGCCAGATCTCTGTGCAGCATAGGTCATTATCTCGAGAGCAATAGCCTCCAAACGCCAGTCAACTTGTGCCATCTCAGTGTGCGAGTCTAGTACTTGAACAGAGAAGTCGTATAACTCATCAAAGACTTGGTTTACATCTTCTGATTGGTCAGTGAATGCAGATAGATCGAGCAGCGCGTCTGTATCTTCAGAGCCGGCATGTGAAGCCTTTATTAACTCAAAGCACAGCCAATATGCAGTCAACTGATTGAGAGATGTTGATTCTCGAACACAATCCAGCATGTTCGCCGCGATTGTTGCATGCTGAGATATGGAGCCAACAGTCCGTACGAGACTCAAGATCTCGCTCTTTAGTCTTCTCTGCCCTTCGTGGCCTAATAGAACTGGCTGGAATTGCGGTTCACTCGTCGTGACTGAAGCCGAAGACCCATCATCGAGCAGTAAGACACGGCTGTTCGTATTGGATTGTTGTATTTTTGATGTACTGACGATTGCCATTATGCTTTCTCTCAAAGTACTGCTAATTGAGTCATCGAGCGTTGATGACTCGATTCTTAAACTTCGTAGCAATTCAATTCCCTTGGTCAGATTGTAGACTGCTTGCTCCTTTACCTTCTCGTCACTCGCCTGCACAAGACGAGGAAGGCTTGACATCCAGTTGTAGACTGTCGATTTGATACATTCGCCCAGCTCAGGATATATATTTACCAGATATCCCAAGCTCGTTTCGGTCATAGAGTCCTGATCAGAACCTTGGTCAAGGATCACTGATGTCTCGACGAGGATGGTTGTGCAGTTTGATAGGGTAGTATGGCATTCGTCCAGTAGAGTTATGCATAGTCGCCCCAGAGCCTCACGGACTTCAGGCGCTTCATGCGTCCGTAGTCTCATCATCACCGACAGAGCCACTTGGACTTGGGCCACAGTAGCCTTGAGCCATGCCGGGCTGAGAACTTTGGATTTGTCGGCATCGCTCTGACTTTCGGTTTCCTTGGAGATAATGGATCGCGTCCGCAGGTCGGACAGCACCCGTGTCAGGACCACTCGCACGGTCTCCAGACATTTCGCTATTACTAGCTTCTTATATCGAGAAGGTTTCGATAACACCGTTGCGAATGATGAAATAGTTCCTGGGAGAAAACTGGCCAACGCGGCATGCTCCTTGATGGCCCCATAGACGGCTTCCAATGTCCTCAGTGCCTCACGCTGAATCTCTGCATTTGCACCTTCCGAAACTCCGTCCAGCATGACTGTAATTCCATGGCCGAGTGCTGGCATGGACTCTGATTCAGAGAGACCCGCCGCCGCCGTTGCCGACGAGCCTGCGGTGGTGAGCAGCGCAGTTTCGGCCCGGAATGCCTCGAGCACCGTCTCTTCGGGGATGTCTCTCTTGGGGGATCCTGGAACGCCATCGATGATGAATATGAGGAAACTGAATATCTGCTGTACCAGCTGGGCAGATATTCTAGACTTCCACCCGTGAACGATGAGAATGTTTAGACATTTAACGCAATCTTCCACCACGTTCATGGGATATCGTTCTAGCTGGCGAAAGATGTGATGGAGTGGGAAAAATACATATTCCGCCAATTTTTCGTCAAGAGCCAGTGGACTCTTGGAGATTTTCTCGTTCAAGATGGCGAGAATCTGGTTGACTAGCTCCAGAACTTCCCGGTGAGTCTTTGGGTCCCCAGACTCCCGGATCGCCAGCTGGCTCACTTTAACGCAGCATGGCTTGAGCTACATGGTGTTAGATGAGATAAAAGCCATCTTGAGAGACACATGTATGATGACTCACCTTTTGAAACAACTCGTTTCGTTCTTTGGCGGCCGGAGTTGTTTCCATGGCCCACTAAAACAACAAAGCTTTTCGAAGAGCTACCTGCACATGATCCCTTGTATCACTGTCCGTTTGCGCAGCTACGAGGGCTGATGAGAGAAGCTATAGAAGAGATTCTAGGTGCAAATTCAGAGAATTTGATGCGGTTGGTAGTGGTTCTGTCTCCCATATACCAAGAGCTGCATTCAAGATGAGGCCATGAAAGCTGGCGATGCTATTCATGTGAATATTAGGCTACTGGCCAGGCGGACTTGGACAACAGTTTGAAATATGTTACGCACTGTATTTATCACCTCAATGGACCCTTGGAGATCTCGGTTAGCGACAACCGAACGGAGAATACTTGGCTAGCGGAAGGCACTATTTCGACGCTGGCACTGTGCATTGCCCTCTACCGCCAGCCTAGAATCCTAGGTGCTCTCACAACCGCAGAGCTGATGCTGATCAGCGTGTAAGCAAGCGCCTCTACGTAATTGCCCCTCATTGTAACATCCATGTGCATCTACATCATAATTCGCTGAAGCTTGGTCTTTAGTATGCCAGTAGTGCCTTTTGCTTTCAAATACACAACAACTACAATCGAATAGAAGTCAACATGGATTCTTCTGGCCCTTTTCCTCTCTTGGCTCACCCCTACCGGTCCCCGACCAAGGGCACATGTGCCTATGAGATGGGCAACACGGCCTCCAAGAACGCCCTCGTCTTCATTGGAGGTCTCAAAGATGGCCCTCATACGACGCCGTATATTCGAACTGTTGCTCGGCGTTTGGAAAAGACGCCCGAGTTGAACTTTTCTGTCTTTGAAACACGTCTGAGGAGCTCCTTCGATGGATTCGGAAGGTCAAGCCTAGCAGACGATGTCCAAGACATCTCCGCACTTGTCAAATATCTTCGCTCCATTGGCCGGGAAAAGATTATTCTCTTTGGCCATTCAACTGGGTGCCAGGTAGTCTCTCTTCTCTCTGCTACACTTTGGGTGCAGCTAGATATCGACGACAAGCTGACGTTTTCCAGGATTGTATGGAATATACAAACTACGCCAAATATTCCAACAGTCCTGTGGATGGCTTCATTCTACAAGCACCCGTTTCGGACAGAGAGTCGCTGGACACCTTCATTCCGGATTACCAACCCAAGCTCGACTATGCCAACAAGATGATTGCTGAGGGAAAGGGGGAGGACTGTCTGCCTAACGAGTATTCAATTGCCATGCTGGACGCACCGATATCAGCAAACAGATTCCACGACCTCTTTGCTAAAGGGTAAGTTGGGGCTGCTCCATGAAACTGTGTCAAGCAACACAGACACGTTGGCTAACGGTAACAGAGGGGCCGATGATTACTTTTCTTCCGACCTTGATGACCAAACAGTACACAACTTTTGGAGCCGGTTCAACAAGCCTGTACTCGTGTTACACTCGGAAAAAGACGAGTTTGTTCCAGCCAGAGTTGATCAGGCGGCGATAAACAAAAAGTACCAGGCGGCAAGCTCATTCGTTAGCCCATTGTCTGGGCTCATACCGGGGACAGGTCACACAGTCTTGCAGGAGGAGGCTCGAGAATGGCTGGCGGGGAGAGTAGTTGAGTTTCTTCGGACTCTTAGCTAAGCCTAAGCTACCTAGTAGATAAGCAAGCTGTCTCTGGTGGCAAGTAGAGTAGCCCAGAAAAGAATAAAGTTGTGTTCTTGTGCAACCAGCTGGTGGTGGCGTAGACTACCTACCTGACGTACGTAGACCTTTACAGCCGTAATAGCACACCTGTCAAGCTACCCCGTTAGCACAGACCCATCAAACTTTGTGACATCTGACATCCGTGTGTTCTCATTTCCATATCTATGACACATATACAGCTGGTTCATCAAGCAGAAAATGGAGTATAAAAATTAAAACCCGAGTGCGCTCCAGGGTAGGAGTAGGGCCCGCTATCAAACATCCGGTCGTCGGACATATGTTCGGCCACCCTTTGGCCGGGGATTAGTGATTTGGCAACTTATTCCAGCTCTGGCACCTTCAACTCCGGACTTAATAGCCGGACTAGCTCTGCTGACTCCATCACCATGTGCTCCGTAGGCGAATCAGCAGCTTCCCATTCGCCAGCTGCCACTTTTGAGGGTCAGTGGAGAATCGCGGCCCCTTTGGCGGTTCCTTGCTCGAGCTGACAAAGCATCGCGCTTCTGTGCCACTATCCACGAGTTCGGCGCAAGGTACCAGCTCTTCCGTATGTACATTTGTACCCACATCCAATCCATCGTTTCCGTCACTCTTCGGTCGCTCGGGCTGCCTATTTTTTCTTTTTCTTTTTCTTCCTGAGCGCCGTTTGCCCTTCATCCTGCATCACATCGCCTGCTGCGAGTCGGCAGACTTTCAATCGCTGCAGCGTCTCGGGTCTCGCATTGGATGTTTTTGCCCCAAAAAGCCCCTTGCGTCACTGACCGATAAAACCTAAACCAGCAGCTCAGCTCCGACTTCATCGCTGCGTCCGAGCCTCGATTCGATTCGACCGACCGACCGACGAGCATGCGGTAACGACCTGGTCCTCTAGTCTGAAAGAGTTGGATCGCAATCATGGATCCGTACGACGAGCAAAAGGTGCTGCTGCACTCTGGCTCGTTCACCGGCTACCGGCCATTACAGGAGCTGGGAAGCCACTATCTCGCCGCGTCCGCCTCTTGCAAGCGCTTCTGCGGCAATGAAGAGGGCTGGGGCCCTTTGAGTCCGTATCGGTGGGATTTTACGCCTTGCTTTGTCGATGTGTGGATTGCCTCTGTTGCCGCCTATGGCGTCCTCTTTGGCGCCGCTGCCATCTGGTGGCTGAAGAAGAAGAAGCAGCAGGAATATACAACCTCCAAGAACGCGCATTTCTGGATTAAACAGGTACGCCGCGCGCGTGGGATTTCTATATCATATGTCATGAAACAGCTCACATGCTAATTGTTGAACTAGACTTTGCTGGCCGCCATCATCGCCAATGTTGCTGTTCAGTTTGCTTTCCAAATCGTCAGCTACGGAAGCACCTGGTACGCTGATTTCCGTGCCTGGACCTCAGCCCTCCTCATCCTTTCCTTGTTTGTCATCTTTACGATCCAATGGTTGGAGCATTCGCGGTTGAGAAACGCCAATGGAGTGGTTTTGTTCTACTGGCTACTGCTGCTTATTTCCTTCGCCGTGAAGCAGCGCTCGTTGATTTCGCAGCAGCTCTACACCAAGAACCTCCCCTACTTTATTACCTATTCCGTCGGTGTTGGTCTTAGCGTGGTTGAGTTTTTAGTCGAGTGGCTCTGGCCTCGTTCCAACCCCAGCGGCTATGAAGCCATCCTGGAAGAAGAAGAGTGCCCTGAAGAATACGCTACTGTCTTCTCCAAGCTCACTTTCTCCTGGATGACGCCCCTGATGAGACGCGGCTACAAGGTTTTCTTGACGGAGAACGACCTCTGGGGCTTGACTCGAGCCGATCAAACCAAGAAGACGGGAGAGGCGCTCGAAGAAGCATGGAAACACGAGCTCAAACGACGTCCCAACTCGCCGTCGTTGTGGCTGGCCCTGTTCCGAGCCTACGGAGGCCCTTACATGACAGCCGCTTTCTTCAAGGTTGGAAACGATGTTGCGCAATATATCCAACCTCAGCTTCTCCGCCTTCTCATTACCTTCGTCGCTTCCTACCAAGTCGAGTCGAAAAGCTCTGAGGGGACTCCCCAGCCCGTCGTCCAGGGCGCTACAATTGCGTTCGCCATGTTCGCCTGTGCCGTCTTCCAGACCACCATGATTCACCAATACTTCCAGCTGGCTTTCGTTACTGGAATGCGCATTAAGGGTGGTTTGGCTTCGACAATCTACCGAAAGTCGCTGCGACTTTCTAATGAGGGACGATCGACCAAGACCACCGGTGACATTGTCAACTACATGGCCGTCGACGCCCAGCGTCTGCAAGATCTTACTCAGTTCGCTCAGCAGGCCTGGTCCGCACCGTTCCAGATTATCATCTGCATGGTTTCCCTCTACAACCTGGTCGGATGGTCCATGATGGCCGGTATTGTCGTCATGATCATCATGATGCCCGTGCAAGGCCTTGTCGCTCGTATGATGAGAAACTTGCAGAAAGATCAGATGAAGAACAAGGACGCAAGAAGCCGACTGATTAATGAAATCATCAACAATATGAAGAGCATCAAGCTTTATGCCTGGGGTTCTGCTTTCATGGCCAAGCTGAACTTTGTCCGAAACGAGCAAGAACTGAAGAACCTGCGGAGAATTGGCGCGACCCAGGCTGTGGCCAACTTCACCTGGAATACAGCGCCCTTCTTTGTCTCATGCTCTACCTTTACCGTTTTCGTCCTCACCCAGGACCGCCCTTTGACCACGGACATCGTTTTCCCTGCTCTTGCCCTCTTCAACCTCTTGACTTTCCCCCTTGCTGTGCTCCCTATGGTCCTTACCTCTATTGTAGAGGCCTCGGTTGCTGTTGGTCGTCTGACCGCGTTCCTCACAGCGGAGGAGCTGCAGACAGATGCTGTCACTATTGGACCAGCTCCTCAGGAGATGGGAGAGGAGACCGTTCTCATCCGAGACGGCACTTTCTCTTGGAACCGACACGAGGATAAGAACGCGCTGACAGATATCAACTTCACTGCTTACAAGGGAGAGCTGTCATGCGTTGTCGGAAGAGTTGGAGCTGGCAAGTCGTCCTTCTTGCAAAGTATTCTGGGTAGTCTCTTCAAGATCAATGGCTCTGCTGAGGTTCGCGGCACTGTTGCATATGCTTCCCAGCAATGCTGGATTCTCAACGCTACGGTTAAAGAAAACATCGTGTTCGGGTATAAATGGGATGCCGATTTCTACGAAAAGACAGTCAAGGCCTGTGCTCTCGTTGACGACTTCGCCCAGCTCCCCGACGGTGATGAGACCGTTGTGGGCGAACGAGGCATCTCTCTTAGCGGTGGCCAAAAGGCTCGTGTTTCGCTGGCCCGTGCTGTCTATGCTAGAGCCGATATTTATCTTCTTGATGATGTCTTGTCAGCCGTGGATTCTCATGTTGGTCGACACATTATTGAAAACGTCCTTGGCACCCGTGGATTGCTTTCCAGCAAGACCCGTATCCTCGCTACAAACGCCATTTCTGTCCTGAAGCAAGCCAGCTACATCACCCTCCTCAGGGATGGAGAGATTGTCGAGAGAGGAACTTATGAGCAGCTTGTCGCTAGAAAGGGACTTGTTGCTGATCTCTTGAGAACTGCAGGCCACGATTCTAACAACGCCTCCAGCAGCAGCTCTTCTGGAGAATCCAGTGAAACCTCCACCGTTATTGAGCCTCTCAGCTCTCAGGACAAGGAAGAGCTGGAAGAAGCACAGGAACAAGTGCCGGAAATGGCTCCCATTAAGATTGGGTCCTCCGTAGCTGACAAGCCCAGATCAAGCAGCATGGCAACTCTACGACGTGCTAGTACGGCCAGTTTCAAGGGTCCTCGAGGCAAGCTTACCGATGAAGAAGTCGCGGGCTCCTCCAGGACGAAGCAAGCCAAGGAGCACGTCGAGCAAGGCAAAGTCAAGTGGTCGGTATACGGCGAGTATGCCAAGGAGAACAACCTTTTCGCTGTCGCCATTTACATGATTGCGCTGCTCGCAGCCCAGACGGCCAACATCGGTGGTTCCTTCTGGCTGAAAGAATGGGCTGATCAGAACCAGAAAGCGGGTGCCAACTATGACATTGGAAAATTCATCGGCATCTACTTTGCTTTTGGTATCGGTTCCTCGCTCTTGACTGTCATCCAAACACTCATCCTGTGGATCTTCTGCTCCATTGAAGCCTCTCGTAAGCTCCACGAGCGAATGGCCAATGCCATTTTCAGGTCTCCCATGTCTTTCTTCGACACCACCCCGGCTGGCCGGATTCTGAACCGATTCTCCAGCGACATTTACCGTGTCGATGAGGTGTTGGCCCGTACTTTCAACATGCTCTTTGTCAACGTGGGCAAGTCGGGCTTCACCTTGGGTATCATCGCTGTGACCGTGCCCGCTTTCAGCTCTCTCATTATCCCCATTGCCTTGACATACTACTGGATTCAGCGCTACTACCTTCGAACATCCCGTGAGCTGAAGCGTTTGGACAGTGTCAGCCGCAGTCCCATCTATGCTCACTTCCAGGAGTCGCTTGGAGGCGTTGCTACTATCCGCGCTTATCGCCAACAAGAGAGATTCCAGCTTGAAAACGAGTGGAGAATCGATGCCAACCTTCGTGCCTATTTCCCGTCCATCAGCGCAAACCGATGGCTTGCTGTTCGACTTGAGTTTATCGGAGCTATCGTCATTCTTGCGGCTGCCGGCTTTGGTATTGTCGCTGTTGCCAGCAACAGCCGTATTAGTGCCGGTCAGATTGGTCTGGCCATGTCATATGCTCTGCAGATTACGACCTCCCTCAACTGGATTGTCCGCCAGACTGTTGAGGTTGAAACCAACATTGTGTCCGTCGAGCGAGTACTTGAGTACGCGCGGCTGCCCAGCGAAGCTCCTGAGATTATCCCCAGCAGGCGACCTCCTGTTGCATGGCCTGCCAAGGGCGAGGTCGACTTTAAGAACTACAGCACTCGTTATCGTGAGGGCTTGGACCTTGTGTTGAAGAACATCAACCTCGACATCAAGACTCACGAGAAGATTGGTGTCGTCGGTCGAACCGGTGCTGGCAAGTCTTCGCTAACACTGGCCCTGTTCCGACTGATTGAGCCGGTTACTGGTCAAATCGACATTGATAACCTCAACACCTCATCCATTGGTTTACTGGATCTTCGTCGTCGTCTTGCCATTATCCCACAAGACGCGGCTCTTTTCGAAGGTACCGTTCGAGACAACCTTGACCCCGGCCATGTTCACGACGATAGCGAACTTTGGAGTGTGCTAGGTACGTAATTATCATTACCCTCTGTCATTTACCATTTTGCTAACATTGTATGCCAAGATCATGCTCGTCTGAAGGATCACGTAGCTAGCTTGGAAGGCGGCCTCGAGGCCAAGATCAACGAAGGAGGTGAGTTTTCATACCCTGATCCATATACGTATTATCCATTTGCTCCTCCCCTGTCATCCCAAATAAAACATTTTCCAAAAGCATTCAGAAGCTAACCGTATACTTCCTCCAGGCTCAAACCTCTCCCAAGGCCAACGACAGCTCGTCTCCCTCGCCCGCGCCATGCTCACCCCCTCCAACATCCTCGTCCTCGACGAAGCCACCGCCGCCGTCGACATCGAGACAGACGCCATGCTCCAAGCCACCCTCCGCTCCCCGCTCTTCTCCAACCGCACCATCATCACCGTCGCTCACAGACTCAACACCATTCTGGACAGTGACCGCGTCGTCGTGCTGGACAAGGGCGAGGTGGTGGAGTTTGATACACCGAGTGAATTGTACAAGAAGCAGGGCATCTTCTTCAATCTTATGAAACAGGCGGGTCTGGAGATTGAAACCTCTTGAATATCTTGACAAGAGAAAAAGAAAAGATTGTTGATTTGATTACATTTTATTTTATTTATTTCAACTTGTTCATTTACGTTGTTGTTGTTGTTGTTGTTTTTCCTTTTTTTGACCATGAGACTGCTGAGATGGATGATTGATTATGTAGTAATTAGGGTATTATGATGCTCAATGTATGTAAAATGAAGGGGCTACAAAAAACAAAACAAAACAGAACAAAACAATTTTCATCATACTTCCCATCTATCCGGCTGTAACCGTATTCTACTCGACTATAACCATATTCTACTCGACCTATGCCGCATCGACACGCTTCACAGGGCTGTTCTCCGCGGAAAAAGCAGAATATACAAAACCAAAGAAAAAAGTAAGGCTTTTGTGCATAACGGAGTATGTTCGGTGTGTACGGAGATGTGCAAACAGCGTAATTTCACACTCTCTGTACCTATACGTGCACTTGCACTTACAACTGGTATGTAGACATGCAGGGTGATTTTCCTCCGAAGAAGGAAATCGACACATCACCTCCCCCATCATGTATGTAGACTTTGCCAGATTTTCCCACCCTCCTTGTTCAAGCCCTTCAAGGTGGAAATAACAAGGGCTCAACGTCTCGGTACTTGGTACGGGAGTAGATTACCACTCTCATCCCGACCACACCCCGCTTATTCCCTCGTCGTTCAACCATCTTGTCTTGATAATAAGCCTGCCAAGAGTGTCATTGATGCTACTTCATCTACGAAATGGCACTCCGGGGAGTGTAGCTTATGTGGCCCCAGCATCACAATCAGGTGATTGGCAGGGTTTCGTGTATGCGTGCGTTGTCTTTGCGTGTCTGTACTCATACGTAGGATACAGAAGGAAGAAGAAGCAAGGCATTTGAATGGACGGCGTTCCATGCTGCCATGCACTCTCGCCTTCATCAAGACACCACCACCGCAATGATGCAGGCTGGTGGGACTCGGGCTGCGGGCGCACACGGTGATGGCTAGCTGTACAAGGCGGCGCATTTTTCTTCGTACCTGCAGGGACTTTGACACTCGATTGCTTACCTGCACAGCTGCTCTGCCATGTATACCGGCTTCTGGACGGCGATAAGCCAGCACGTATGCTCTGCGGGTTGACGAGCGGTAGAATAGGGAGCAACGGAACATCTTAGTCCACAAGACTAATGCTAAGCGGCATTACCTGAGGCCGCACTTCTTCAACTCGGGTATCCCCCTGGTGAATAAGAGGGTGCTAGTAAGAATAACGAGAGCAATAATAATAAGCAGCAGCAATTATAATGCCGATCCCGTTCTTATTGTGTATGCATTGCCTCGCTTGACAGGTCTGTAACGGAGATAGACTGCTTACCTGGGATCTACATAGGCATGTACCGTACCCCATACGGACAAGCTATGCTAGCACATACCAGTCTTGTAGTAGTAGTATTGTGAAATGGATGGGTGGACGGCGAGATGTGGTCCTGCGTATGTACCTGTATATGCACGCTGGTGCATACATATCTGTATCGGCTATACTGCGTAGAATGATTGCCCTATCTGTGTGAGAAGTGATACATGACGTGGTTGGTAGCATTTCCCCTTCGAGACCGTGATTTTGGGTGCCTGGTTAGCCTTTGCCGGGTTTCCTGTTTCCTGCTCGTCTTGCGCCGTGCCCAAGTTTGATAGGATTCGCTAGAACAGGGGAACAGCTAGCAGACGGGCGAGAAATGCGAAGCGAATTGCCATGCTAGCTGCATTAGTTGATCCTTTACTTTTTGCTGTAATGTCCAGATTAAGACTCATGAATAGGTCCTATGAGGTCCAACAATAGGCTGGCGGACCGCGGGCTGTTGCTGGGCTAATATCGGCAGTTGTCCGCTCCTGCAATCCTGCTTGGTTGGTATCGTACTCGTAATAAGAAACGGGCAAAAGGTTGCCGAATTGGTATAATCCTTTCCAGTACCCCTGGCAACTTTTCGTAGCAGCTACTCCGCACACAGGACGTGTGTGATACGATATCAGAGCTGGAGCTGGTACAAAGTCTCTCCTGGAGGATGAATCACACATGATACAGCCTAAAGAGGTAAAAACCACATAGAAGCGGTAAACCACCGCTGCCTCAAATTGAGCCTTGCTGTCTGCGAAAAGCCATTCCCTCCAACTCTGCGCTAGCCTCGGCGAGAATCCTAGACGCGATGCACCATGCGAAGAGCTGACTCGGCCCTTGGCTGATCCATGTGTCGTGTTCAGTCCACGTTGGCAAATGTACAAACAGGTCGCTGCAAAGGCCCCCAGTATCTTGGGCAAGCCTCAAGTAAAAGAAGAAATGGCCTGCAGCTAGTAGGCGCGCCCAGTCAATTAACTCATGAAATGTGGCGCCGAGAATCTCGTAGCCAAGCCCTTTTATACAAATAGTACCTCGTACAACTTGGCGAGTATGCAGTTGTTGGCAGTTGGGAATAGGGCCAGCTACGCTTTTTCTTGCTATTGCCGTATGTCTTTTGCAGAACGCCCGCGTTACCCACACCTTGCGGCACTAATATGTAGGTAGAGGCATGTAAGAAGCTCAAAGCGGCGAATGGAAAGACGTTGACGGGAGAAGAGGGATCAAGTAAGGCCTGCACCGACTCGTGAACTTCTGGCGGTGTGCCATGAAAGACGCAATCTCCCTTCATCATTCTTCAGCGTTCATCTCAGCGATTTCGACAGCAGTAGAGGTTTGGCACTGCAGTGAAACAGTGCCGATGCAAGTCAAAGCGTTCCAGCACCGAAGCTAGTGCATGATGAACAGCACTTAGTCGCGAGTTGGAAGAGTAGCCCCTTTAGCCTCCAGACTTGTGAGGTAGGGAGAATACTTCTTGTGCTACTGGTTGGAGGTGGCATGGAGAGATGCCTGCACTCTAGTGGCGCATTCTGGCTATCAAAGCGATTGGTTGCTGTGGGCGTCGAGCTCTCGTGGCAACCTCCTATGGGGGGTTTTTTGCGTCCCATGCTCCGAACCGATCCGCTTCATGGCGAGATTCAAGGCGACTGCTCGGCAACGATGGCGAACTGGAGCGGCTCTTGGCTCTTGCCATTGCAGTAGTGTTGGCAATAGCCACTGCAGCTACCACGGAGTACGGCGCGCTTTGCCCACACTGCCATCTTTCGTTGGCCGCCTGATTGCATGTAAGGAGGTGGACTGGCCAAGCTTCTCCTGTAATTGGCCCAACGAACAGGCGGGAAAGCTCACTACCTGCGGGCCGTACTCCTAGTGTGCGGTTAAAGTGTTGCTAGTTTTCCGTATTGGGTTTTTCGTGCATAATCTGCTTGATTCGTTTAGTCTTGTTCATCCTGCGGAGAGACGATTGGAGCTAATAATAGCTGTGTTTCTCATCAGCAGATCATACTTTGGCCGTGGCAGCTCTCAGTTGTCTCTCTAACGATTCAGTGTACCGTGAGGACCTATACCGATTTTGAATTAGTAGTAGATGTTACTTGCGGAGGATATACTCCGTACCGACCGATTTCTTTCCGCTGCTACAGCCTCAAGCCAGCCCTGCATTCACTCATACCAGTACTTGCAGTCGTAGGTTCGATGATACTGAGCACGCCGCGGATAAGAACGCCACAATCTCGCAGCAACAGGCTAGAGCCAACACTCCACGCTGGGAAATCTTTGTCAGGCAGACAAGGATAAACCAACCTCATCGCCGGATATCACATCCGGAAGGATTTCATCTAAAGCAAGGGCTAACCGTCCAATTGGATCCAAGCCGTGAGGAATGCTAAGAATGTGCTAGTAAAGCTGTCAACATGGGAGCTTCAGGCTGGCGAAGAGACGCACGTTGACCAGAGTTGTGCGTTACCAGACTGTCGGGCTTTGCTGGTATGTAGGAGCTGCCCGGTTGGGCCATTAGGTGGCAAAATATTGCACATGCATAATGCGCGGAACAGGTAATAAATTCCTGATCCCCTCCCCATTCAAGCAATCTGTACCCCAACTGGAAGCTGTGCTTAGACAAAACGCCCCAGGGTCGAAGCCACGCAAAGAGGCGCCGCGTTTAATTAAACTCGTGAGGGCCGAAGTCATTCTTGCATCAATTTTAGTGCGGTACAGGGAATTCGTCAATGCAATCTCGCTCTAAGCAAATCATCAAGTTTAGGTGTAGAGATATGGGCATAGGTTATAAGAAGTGGACAATAAGATAGTAGGCCGACGCCTTCAATCCTCCCAAATCCCTTGATGGGAAGTTGAAGTTGAACAGTTGAACACTTTCATCTACCTGAAGCTGTTGCATAGCCAGCCCCCCACAGCAGCTGCCATATCTCTTGGCAAGCTTGGTACTGATGGAACCAACTCATACTGAGTAGAGATGTAGGATATCGCTGCCGGTAAGACTCGTTCTTAGGACGGTAAAAGTGGTACCGGTCGATTAATAAACGGAGACAGGAGCATGCATTTCACACGCGTAGCTGGTCAAACGAAGGCGGGAGAGGAAAGCACTAAGAGAGCCTGTTGTAGTATTCTGGGACTGCGATAGGGTCGCTTCTCAGGCGACAGGAATAGCTTCGTCTGGCGAGCTTTCCGTGTCCCGCGGATGGAACACAGCATAGTACAACACATCCTTCAGAATATGCCCTTGGTAGGGAGACCAATGGTAAACCGGGCTCAGTAGCAATGCTGCCGCACCACCTTGTATCGAGGCGTATCATGTCGTAGGAGCTAAAGAGACAAAGCAATGTTGCTGGCCTCTTTCCACACTGCAATGGGCCTCTCCCAGCGTCATGGGCGTGCAGAAACATGCATCTGCCGAAATCTCATGACGGATGGTATCCCACATGTCGAAGATGGATGGGAGGTGCGCAGATTCGAGATGATATGCGCCCTGATATCGAACTCAGGCTCGCCCTGTCTCCCACAGAATTGCTAGGTAATTTCACCGCAATACTACATTTGAGTTGACATCAAGAGTGAATCCCAATATTTGATCCGTAGCATTCTAACGTGCTAATATGCGGACAAAGTAATGATTCATCTTTGGTGGTATTAAAGGACCAGCCCAGTACCACATGCCGCCAATCTCAGCCAACGGCGTACAGCTGGCGAAGTTGAGTTGTTCCGACTATGGTAGCTCGGAGAGTTTATTTCCGTCTGGGAAAGCGGTTCCGACGCATGCTATCGGAATTCAGTACAGACACCCCGGTGCCCGGTGTCAAACGCATCGACCAATCTCGAGTATGAGTGGTTGCTTTCTTGCGGTTGGTCCTGGTAGCACCGGCGGGCTCTTTTTGGCTCCCTTTTCTTTTCTTTTTTTCGTTGGGGCTGAAACGCTGACGGCGTCCAAAAGTCCCAGACGCCGGGGTTAGCACAAGATGTATACGCTGCGAAGCGATGTCTCGGGCAAGTCGTATTGCGGTTGTCGACTGCGGTAAGATATTGTTGTCTCTTTCCTCCCATCCATCTCGCTCCCTGCTCTCCTCCCCTTTATTGTATGGGATGCGTGGGGCCTGGAAGACTTTGACTTGTTTGCATATCTTTCAGCTGATAATGCAAAAATGCTGCACTCGACAAGCAGGCTTTGATTGACCTGATACATCTAGTCCCTGTCAGGACGGAATGTGGCTGTGGACAAAAGTCGTAAAGGGTATTTGAGAACTAACAACTTGCTGCGGCTGAACAGAGCTGCGGGTCGCACTACCTACCTTACTTGGACGGGCCGCAATAAAACACGTTACCGAAGAGCTCACTTCCGTTGCTCGAAGTCAGGTACGAGCATGCCCTGCCACAGGAGGACATATTTCATACCTGTAAGGCCGTTGAGATACGGAGGGAGGACACGCCGCGAACCAATAGCCCGCGGTGCTGGGACTTTGCCTTTGCACTCCAGCACCTGTCATCGTAACCCCAGCGTCGCGGTGCGGTATCCCTGGTAGTGGTACATCCAAGCCTTGTCTTAAACCCCCCCACCTAGAAAAGCAAAAGCTGGAAACGCGAATCTTGGAGACATGGCGCCACGTCTCTGGGCTTCTCCACAGTGGCTTAAGACAAGCAAGGATGTGCTGCCGGACGTCCGGGATGGCGCTGCTAGGTGCTGCCACCTTTGGATCTCACTGGCAGAGGGGGTTCCCGCGCCCAATGGCTCAACCGCCATGTCGGATTGACAGGTCTCACCACGAGACACAGCACAGCTGGACGTCGCCGACAATGGCTTCCATTTGCGCCTCCACCGCCACAGCTGACCACTGCTTGTATAAAGTGCATTTTTGAGGTAGCGGCCTCGATGAGTAACTATCGAAGCAGTTTCAGCTCAGTCTCGATTTGCACGTGTGATGTTGGTCGTGGTAGGGCCAGCAGTGCTACTGCAAGTTTGGAGTGGCACAGGGCGCGACAAGAGCGCCTCGGCAGCCGGAAAGCGTTTCATGCCTCTGCTATGTGGAGGGCGTTGGCCAGCCAAACTAAGAGCTCGAGCCGTACCGCGTCCCACCAGAATTGTTGAGCCATTGGAGACCACAAGGGAGAAACTAAAAGGTGACGAGCTGTTAGCGGTGTTTCCGGTTTAAAGCCAACATTCGGCGAGAAATCGCCATGGATTGCGAATATTTACCTGTCTCCTCCAGACATGTAGCTGCATATATCGTACCTACACGTACGAGGCACCTGTATGCATCAGCGTCCAGTCGAGGAAGCATGGGCCGTGAAGCGCCATTTGTTAAAGCCTCGGATCCTTTTCCGCAGCGGCGGCGATAAGCGTCCTAGCCCATTCGCTGCGGCATGTCAAACCTGGCGTGAGAAGGTATCTCGGCCAACCTTTTTCCGCATCGTCGGATAAGATAGGCGGTGGTCATGTCTGTATTGCCCTGGGCGAGCAGCTGAAGTCAATGGAGGCATCAGAGGCCTGGCCCTTTGCGAAGCTGGCTCCATGGCGGCTACTAGCTTAGCGCACGAGCCTGCTTTTGGAAGCGAATCAATCCCAGGATGTCTGGGCTGGTTGGGTTGTCGACGAGCGAGACAGCGCGAGGATGGTGGTGAAGAAAGCTCGTATGAGTGCTCGTACTTGTACATGTCAGACGGACCGGGCTGACGATGCGAGGTGTTGCTGCTAAATCCTTACTGCGGCCTTGGGAGCTAGAGGAGGTAAGATACCTACTGACTGGGTAGACCTGCGTCTGGGTAAGTACTGGGTTAATAGGTAGCTTGCCTAAGAGGTGAAGCCATCTCGGCGTCTCCAAGTGGTGCAGCGAGAATGCCTGTATTGAGCTCCATCAAATTGTTTGAAATCAACCTGAAATGGACTTGACATTTCAAATTGACAGGCTTCCCTGCGGCCGTCCAGCCTTGGAAGGGACCTGGGCTGTCACTGTCTCCTTCCTGTTGGCTCCGAGCTGCTGGAATGGCAACTGCCTCTAACGGGAGTCGATCTCAGGTGCAGCAGGCGTTAGACCGCAGGCACTGTACAGTACATGCTCGTACTAGCCCGGGACTCGAGTAGCGTTAACGTGGCCTACCCCACGTGTTGGCCCGAACCAGCACCCGCTAGGTACCTCTTAGCAGCTGAGGGGTACGAGTGCAGTACAGTGACTGAGCGAGCTTTGGAGCTGCCATCCATGTTCAGTTGGCTTCAAGCTCCATCCCTCACCTTCACCTTGGACACATGCAGCAGAAAGGCGCTCTCTACCAAGTACAGGATCCAATCAATCTCATCAAAATTCATCAAAAGCCCAGGCTAATTGCTCCAAGCATGACTTCGCTCAGTTTAGGGCTGCACTACTGTAGCCAAGGCACGATTCAATCATCGACTTCGACGGTGGAGTTCTCTTGATGCCCTCTATTCACCTCAGCTCATGTAGCTAAATGGGAGTCGCTGATTGTGGCGTCACAGATGGGGCACAAGTTTTTGGCACCTTCAGTCACATTTTGCCAGCTTCCTGGATTTGGCTCGACTCGATTCTTCGGCATGCCAGGCGAGAATAGCCTAAACCGGGAATCAAGGCAAGGGGAGCAGAGTGAAGGGAGACAGACAGCGCCTGGGCTCAGCATGCGGCGAACAAGGTGCCAGGTGCGTCAATACAGGCTCTTGGTCCGGAGGATTGCACTTCAAATAGGCGACTCCGATGGTGTTCTCCATTGTGCCAAGCTGGAGCCATGGATGGTGCAGGCTGGGTCTCGTGACAGGGCACGCCTGCTGATCAGCGCATACAACAGCATTTAGCGACATCAACCCAAAGCGCCCTCCTGCTAATGGCGTCGCCATCCCTGCTTCTGCTTCTGTGCCTGGCCCTGACGACGATCCATTGATTGCATGGAGTTGCAATCAACAGCAACAATACCAGTGCCAGTGCAGTGCCAATGCCAACATCACATCAATATCAGTTAGTACCACTCACTGCTATCGCCGAAACCCGCTTCCGACATCATTGATTAGCAAGCCCGCAACAGTTCATGGCACAGAAACGTGGTCCAAAAAGGTGGATTAATTGGGCCAATCCGTGACGGGCGCATGCACCAGACTCTGGTGTTTATCCTTATTTGACCGCGGCCGCTGGAGAGGGGGGAAAGGGGGGAATAGAGCAGCTCTTCGCGGGGCATAATGATACCATGAGGAGCAAGCTCGTGGCATGCCGATGACTCTATTGCGGCATGCGGGCAGCCCGAACGGTAAGCATCTGCATGATGCTAGGAGCGTGTCTTGAACTCTGATTAATTACAGGTAGTATCAGATCAGAGCGATCCAAGAGATAACCGGCAGCCAGCTCTTTATTGGCCTGGCCCACAGAGCACGACGCCGTTGATGCTGATGCCGGCCACCAGCCCTTGGTTCCCTCGCGACCCCACCTCCTTTGTTTCCCCATATGCCGTGGAGCCATGGCTACGGTATGTTTCACCTGTTTTGCTGGTGGAAGGAATAAACCTGGCGGCGTCCATACTCGTACAGACGAGTGCTTTTCGAACATCAAACAAACACTGCGCCAATGTCTCGTTTCGGGGACGGCGCCATCATTGCTTGCTTGCTTGCTTGCTCTTACTAATTGAGCGTCGGCTGGCATTGAGGCTTTGGCTTAGTAGGGACAACTAATCTACCGCCTTTGTCTGGTGGCACTGCAGCTATCTACAGGCACTTTGCGCTCTAGACCTGGTGCCGATAAGAACAAATGACGCCAGCCCGTTTCCATTCTGAAAGATGTGCCTCCGTTCGGGGCACTAACTTGGAATGATCCAATGTTAATTGGATTATGCAAAGCCATGGCTTGGTAGCACCTTTAATTAGCATCTGCTCTGTTCTTGGCCTGGCTTTTACAATTCCCAATTTTTTCTCCATGCTGCCTTTCTCTCGTTTAACAAAGTCCTCGTCTCACCGTTAGCCCCAGAGGCTACGCAATCCTCGCTGGGCTAGACAGGGCTATCCTGGAGCTGCCGCTTGTCAATCCTGGACGCCAGCCCTGGCAACCTGGTTAGCAAGGGCTCGAGTGCCGCTATTAACTTCCCGAGCTTCCATGCGGCACAGGCACAGAGGGCGAATTACCCCGTAAAAGCACAGGCACCCTCGGAACTTGCTGACCAACGAAAACGTCAAGTCTCGCCATTCTCTTGGTAGCCGAGAGAAGGGGAAGAAAAAAAAGAAGAAGAAGACGAAGAAGAAGGTGACCCCTGTGAGGTGCGGCGATTCCTCGTGTGGATACTTTCAGTGCTGGTGTATTGCTCCATATAGACGGAACAAAAAAAAGTGAAGCGAGGAGCACCTGTGCCACCGAGATGGGAGACCAATACTGGCAGAGGCAGGCCCCGGTGAGACAAAGCTAGAGGCGACGCTATACAACGCAAGGATCGTGACCAAATCGAAGGAGATGCGTTAGCACAGTCCCAACGCGCGTTGTTCTCAGCAGAGGTGCTGGCCTTGGGCGTTTAGTCACCCCAAGCCCAAGCCCTTCCTGGCCATGGTGTTGCGGTTTGGCCAATGCCCTGCCCCGGCCTGGGCGAATGAAGACTACCTTGGCTGAGGGGAACCTCCCTCGGTACGGACAACTGAACTCTATACCGGCACAACTGGACACCTTACGGACACGCGACTGGCGGCTCCCTGGACTCCCAAGGGTGGTGCTACGGGTGCTCGTACTAGCACAGGCATTGCTTCTGCTAGCACCAAGTGGTGTGCCGGTACATGTGCTCGAATGTGTGCAGTCCTTCGTATTTTGTACGTGATAATGGTACTCGTACAACCCATGGAGCATAAGCCGCGCAGCTTTGTTTCGGGTGCCGGTTGGTCTGCAGTCTGTCTAGTCACTCTAGTGTCCTGCACGAAGCTCAAGTGCCTGATATCCGTTTCTAGCCACGCGCAGCATCTTTGGACCACCCCAAGATGCCGCGGGGATCACGACTAGCGAGCACGGCACCGTCTGGCGACCCATTGACGTGGTGTCGTCTGTCGCGACGAGAGCTCGGAATTTCCTGTTCTCGAATCCGCCCCTCTGCCTCCATTTCCGTGCCGAAGCAGCGCTACTGGTACACTCCACGCTGGCGACGGGACAAGAGTGGCGCATGGGACCTTGGAGAGACAAGGACGCACTAGATGCCCTGGATGGGACAATACCTCGCCGGCCTCCTTTGTTGGCTGATGGACACTCTGCCCGCAGCGGTAAAAGTACCAGACACGTACCCGTTTCGTACGAGTACGGGCACATGTCCTCGTCCACAGAGCGATTTGCGTGTTGGTTCTGGCGTGCCAAGGCCAATAACTTGGGAGCCCGCCTCGCCATGAACCCAGCGACTCGGACATCAGCGTACCTGAAGAGGAGAGGATTAAGGTCTCGGCCGGTGCTAGATGTCAGTGCTAGGTACCCGACAAGGGCCGGAGCTGAGTGGGTTCGTTGTTGGTTGTGTCAAAATGCATCAACTGGAGCCAATATCCTATCTGTCCCTCCACACGGTCTGGTACTCGTACCTGTACCGACGTCAATATCGGTCTGGTACCTGCCTGTGCCTGTGTCTGTGCCGGGCACGCGGGACTCGTACCTGTACAAGCCGACCGCGATAGTGAACTGAACTGGATCGATGTGACCAGCCCGGCAAAGTCAGTACAATACCGGTATAGACTGGAGAGGTGAGTATAGCAGCCCAGCATCCATTGCCTGGCCCTCCCTGTCCGCCCTGCGCCCGTGTCACCCTGACTACTGTAAAACGCTCTCGCAGTGACATGCCGACAATCAAGACCGACGACCGTGGTTTTAAGGCCGTCGACGGCCCTAAGACCCTGGCCAGGTGGGTGTAGCATTTGGGCGGCCGCTAAAGCTGGCGTCGCTGCTAGCACGACCGCGGTGCCCTGGAGCAGCGCCTGTAGCCGGGCTAGAACCTGACCTTGGCAGCTAGGGCCACTGCTAGCACTGCAGCCCGCGACGCTCCAGGCATCGCCGCACCGGCACCCCAGCCTGCGGCCTCTAGGGCCTCTAGGGCTTCCAGCACGTTTGGCCTGGCGGGCCGGACGATCGCTGGCTTCAATGCCCTTCGTCGACCAGGCAGTTCCTCGCTGCATGCATGGCAACGGGGCCAAGAGAAGCAAAAGAAAAGAAAAGAGGGAAAAAAGGGAACCAGAAAGAGCAGCACCCCGGCCTGCGCCTGCATCTGCGTCTTGACGGGAACCGGCGATTGGCCCAGCAAACCGCTGCGTTCCAGCTCCCTGCCTGCATCAGAATCCCAGCGAGGCTCGTCCGCCTTTTTCGCTTCGACCATTTCCTCACCTCCAGCCGCTGCATCTGCATCTTACAAGTACCCGACGCATGCCCTGCCTCGTTCGTTGACTGCTGGCTGACTGCTTTTCGCTGCTTATTCCTGTGCTGTCCTGTCCTGTCCTGTCTTGTTTGCTGTCCGCTGCTCTGTCTCTCTCCTTTTTCTACATCCTCCTCTCGCGTCTGTCCTCTCGTCTCTTCTCTTCTGCTCCTCTACTCTTCTCCTCACGCTTCTCGCTACTATCCCGCCTTTTTCGTCTGCTTCGCTCAAATCCTCCCTTGCTCTCCTTGATTGGCCATCTGACGGGCGCGCTCTTCTGCGACGCTGCTGACACGCCAGCCGGTTGGCACCAAGGAGGCTACCGTCCAAAGTGGACTGGCCAACACCAGAAAAACGGCCGCGAGTAAGAAAGCGACAAGAGAGACATCTGCTGTCTTTGTGCGGGGCCGGTCCAGCTGCCATCGTCCTGGTGGGTGCCGTTACTAATTGGCCCGTTCGATCCTCTGTCTTTTGATCTCATATCAACCGGCACATCCTCTCCGTCCTCAACTTGCAAGCAGCTTTCTGCCCTTCTCCCGGTGACTGCCGCTCCCACCCAGCCCGACTTTTGACTCTCGTTTCACTTCGGGCCCGGATCTGATTTTCTCCTTTGGCCTCGTTGGTGTTTTCTTAGAGTCCCAAGAACTCTTGGCTCTAGTCTACGGGCGTAGTTTTTCTTTTCTTTCTTTTTATAAAGAAGAAAAAGAAGGGATCCATCTTGCAGCGTTGCGATATTCTGAGCTTGTCGCCCGTACTACCACGTCGAACTTTGTGTGCCCATGCCGGAGATAGCTAGACATTGCTACACATAATTCTTGCTGCCTCTCCCCTCTGCATCTTGGCCATAACGATTTGTGGCGACTTCTTGTTGAATTTTCCCGACTACTTGCCATTCTTGTCTTGTCCTGTCCTGGAGACCGCAATTCCGTATCTGGAGTCAAATCACACCGTCTCTATCTAGCTCTAGTCTTCATCTGATTCGTCCGATACCACGGCTTCTACTACCTATAAATCGATCGGCTGCGCCTGTCACGAAACAAATCTCGTCTCTTCGGTCCTCTTGGTATCATCAAGCAGCAAGGCGTTTGAGCGCATCTGTTTGTCCGGCTGTATCCTTTTGCATTAGATCTGCCTCCGAAGCTTGGAACCAACGCCAACGTCGATATTGCTCTGTCTGTTTCTTCATCACCGCGATCCGGCATCGTCCAACTTGCTTGCAACCTCTTCTTCTCGACATTAGCTGCTACTGTTACACAGCCTCGCCGGTCCTTGCACGCTCGGGTACAACAGCATCCTCGCACACGCCCTCCCAACTGCCAGCAGCACCATCCCAAGAGATCCTGTCCTTTCACGACATGCAATAATCCCACCTATCGTCTTACTTTTCAACAACAGCACACCACCACCTTGATTGCTCCATCCTCTTTGCGGCCTCTGCGCTACCTTGAGAGCACAGACTGAAATATCAACCGTCTCACCCCTTTGAAAGCACCACGTTGGTAGCACAGCATCGCGAGACAAATAAAATTCTCTCCGATTCTGCAAACCGGGTTACAAAGTACAAGGTGGGCAAAACATTACCGCCGGCGCTAGTCTCTGCATCTCTGGCCTCGCTTTTCGGCCTATGCAAACCGAGAGTCGTACCAAGCAGAGCCGAACTACGTGTTGAATCTCCTTGGGGTCCCTTGGATATTTGTTAAATCTCGCCAGTCTGCGCTTCGCCCGTACTGCCGCAAACCCAGAAAACGCTCAACCTATCCAGCCATGGTTCAAGACTGGACCCGGGATTCGTTCCCCCGTCACCCGACCTTTCAGCCTCAGTACTATCCGGCTGATGGAACCACTGCGCGCCACCAGTCCTTTTCTTCTGAGAGATACGCCTCCGATGTTGTTCAACGACACCACTCCTTCCCACAGGAGCGCGTTGGTGTCGAAGCTGACAATGCCCGTTTCCAGGAGGGCACTGACTCGCGTCGCCCGCCACTCATGGTAAGTTGCATATAACGTGGTCGACCTCGAGTCTTTTCTGACAACATTCGAACAACAGCAAATCGACGAGGCACTGAGAACCCACTGCGGCATTGTTGCCAAGCACTATTTTGTTGCTGCCATTAACGAAGATGGCGCGTCCATGACCTTCTTCAGTCCCAGCCCGGGACGTGGGATGACGGACAACACCATCCGCCAGTTCTTTGATGCCAGCAGATACCGGCAGGTCATGTCTCGCATCGATGCAGGTAAGACTTTCTATGAACCAGCCTCTCGACGGATTGCTAATGTAGTCATGAAAGGTGCGGACCCCATGCTGGACGACTACAATCTTGAGGACAGCTTCTACAACCGCCCTGCTGCTTTCAACCGTAGTCGGATGATTGATGGCCGCCGCCGCAACTCTGGATTTGGTGACTGGAGTGGCAGTCCCATCCGCCAAGGGCGCAAGCGCGTCAGGGGAACCCGAGCCGTAAATGACGAAGACGATGTTCCCATGACGGTCTCGTCTCGTAGAGGCATCAGAATCGGTGACCCCCACGCTGTTTGGAGCTTCTATGAACAACGGTTCAAAAACTGCCAGCAAACGGCCTGCAAGCTCATTGCCAAGGCCTGGGTCAAGGCCGTGGAGCCCAAGAAGCAGTCCACCCACCCTTACACCGGCAGCGACGAGAAGGCGCCTGCCTGGTGGCCAAAACCGTGGGGTCCTACCAAGGACGACAAGGTCCGGCACAAGGAGCCAGACCACTTATACAAGCGAGGTTAGAAGATCTTCCCCCTTGAAAGCGCTCGAAGAATGGGCGGAGGCTAACTAAGAAGCAGAGCGTGTACATCTTCTCGCTCACATCCTGAGACTGGTTGTTGAGCCCAACGCAAAGCAGCATCCTGATATCCAGAAGCTTGGCTTGAATGTGAAGAAGCTCGAAGAGACGACCGTCGAGGCCCTGTCGTCATTTTTCATGGACAATGAAGCCAACGCCAAGAAGAGGCCATTCCTGAACGAAATCTTCAAGGTGGCTCGTCAGGAGGAGCGATACAAAAATGGCGAAATCGGTAAGCTGATCCAATCAAGCTTGTAACTTTGCTTCTTGTGAATACTAACGGCAAAAAAAAGATGGTACGACTGAGGTCTATGTCATGGCAGAAGACAAGATGCCGGAGAGTTACGCTTCGGACAATGAGGAGGCTACTTACATCAAGGATGAAGATGATCATGAGGCTAGATCCAAGCCGCTGGCTGCTCAGTGCCTCCCTCACCCGGCAGGATCAGAGCCCAGCTCCGCGACAAGTATTCGCCCGCCCACTTTTATAAATGACATGACAGTCAGGGCCAATGCGTTCCCGCCGTCCATGATTACAGAGCTTCCCGCACAGCCGCATACATATGTCGAGGGTGGCACAATGTCTGTTCACAGCAGCCAGCCTGTGGCTACCACAGCGGCTACCAACATCGCTCTCGACATGGTTCCGAGCCCTCATGACGCCAGCCGACGGCCGTCAGTGTTCAGCGACTACGCTAGCCCTGGGGGAATGTACAGCCAACAGTGGCCACAGGCATCAACGAACACCAACGCATCGACCATGTATCCCTATGCACAGCAGCAAACTACCACACAGTCAGCATCGTTTGTCGGCTCCGGGGTTTCTATGACATCCAATCAGACCTTTATACCCAATTCTTTTGAAACACCACACCGGAACGAATACGACCAAACCGGAGCTCCGATATTTCGATCAGGGGATTTGTCTCAGGCACCCCCAGTCACTCAGCAGCAGGGCTATGGCTACACAATGTCGAACGATACCCGGGGAATGAGAGTCATGACCCAAGTTGTGGATGCCGCTGGACATCGCCCGTCTCTACAATAGAGGGAGAGGGGTTTCTAGTACCAAGCGGACATCAATAACGCAAGCGTTGTTAGGCATTGCGTGCAACTATGCTGGCCTTGGGCCTCACGATGGATACGGCGGCCTGGTCTAGACAGTACAGGGCGCAAAACACACCACAAGGCACATGACTTTTTGTGTGTGGATTTTCTGATTTTTCCTTCTCGTTACTTATTCCCAATTAGTACGAGCCTTGGCGTTTACTGGGCTTTCAATAGTCCGCAGGGGGGCTTTCTATTCAACAATTGATATCTCGACAAAGCAGGCGGAATCACGCTGCCTCTTTTTCTCCTCTTTTTCTCTCTTTCCCACATTCTCAAGGCTATCCTCTCTTGCCTTTAACTTTGTTTATGTTTGTTGTTTGCGAGCGTGCTCTCGCGATGGGTGGATATTTGCCTCTGGCGGATGCTTTTAATGAGTTTCTGCGATAACGGTCGCCTGGCGGGCACAGCCTCTGATTTTTCAAAACGTAGTTTTGGTTTGGCACTTTTGAGACTTGACGCACGCAAGCGTGACGATTGCAATGTCGGAGAGATTTTGGGCATTTCATTGGAGTTTTGTTTCTAATCAACCTGGATGCAGATGGGATGGGCTGATACGAAGAAGATGCTGGGTGGCTATGAGATGTAGAACGAAACAAACGAAGCGAGCGAGCGAGCGACTGTCATATTTTTTTTTTATATCTCGTTTCATTTTGGAAGCGTCAAGTATCTTGGGAAGAAAATTGGCTTTTTTCTTGGGCGGGTATACGGATTTTGTATTTTGTTTCTTTCATATGACAGTAATTAATCTTTGATGTTATTGTTTAATGGGTATATGTGCATGGCACAGTGATGAATGAGTTTATATCTTTGCAATTTTGATCTCCTTTCTTGAGGACATTGTCCCTTTTTTTTTTTTTTTTTATGACTGTCATGCTTTGTAGCTGTTCTCTAACACCAGTGAACTGGAGAGGCCTCTACTGATTCATTGGAGGAAAATGGGACATGTCTTCGCTGGAGAAGCCACAAACGTGGAATTTAATTGCACATCGTTTCTTGACCAATGATGATCCCTCGCGGGAGAAGATGAAAAGGGGGGCTGTATACATGAGGTCTTGGTGTCGAGCTGCTTGCTGGGTTCGGCACGTATGGATGCATAGCCGCGGGCTGGGGGGGAAGGATAACTTTGCATGGATATATGCAGGCAGCGAAGTAAGGGTTAATCGAAAGTGTGTGCGTGTCACTGGTTGGAGAAGATTGCTGGTTTGGA
Organism: Trichoderma harzianum CBS 226.95; assembly: GCF_003025095.1. Taxonomy (NCBI): domain Eukaryota; kingdom Fungi; phylum Ascomycota; class Sordariomycetes; order Hypocreales; family Hypocreaceae; genus Trichoderma; species Trichoderma harzianum. The sequence continues at coordinate 609,053 of NW_020209259.1, forward strand.
AAGACAACGACGAGGGAAGAAACGAGGCGTGTACCTTTTCTTTTTCGTGCAGGGGTACATTTGTGTGTGTGGTCTTTTGTCACTGTGATGCTTTGCTAACTAACGAGGGACATGACATGGGACGTGGTGGAGTTTTTTTTTTTTTTGACCACGGAGAGATGCCGAGCGGGAATACTGTAAGAGAAGGGGAGGGGGGCCATGACGAACTGGTTCTGGGATTTTGCTGGGCGGGGATCGGGATCGACGGGAAGGGAGGGGGGGATGAAAATGTGATGTGGTATAAGTGATTGATTTGGATTATGCGTGTGCGTGCGCTGTTCTTTTTTTGTTTGAAAGTTTTTTGGTTTGGCTGGGGTGTGGTTTGATGGGATTAATGAGGGGAGTGTGTATGGGAACTTTGGGAGCAAGTACGAGTAGAGTACAGGTATGTTGGACGGCAAAGAATGGATGCTGATAGGCATTTGGTCTGTGTAGGGTTTTTGACAAATTACATGTGCAGTGGGTGGTGTAAGTATGTGTGTTCCAGGAAAAGATGCCAGGGTCGAGGGGGGAGAAAGAAGAGAGAGAGGCAGAGAAAGTGATGTGTCATGTAATCTGGACGCGCACTTGGACCAGGCACGGGCTGCGGTTGGTGAGGTGCAGTAGCTTTGCTGTATACATGATTCAGGACAGAGGCTACTAAGGCATGTATGTCTGAGTGTGGAAGAGAGAGTGGTGTGGTGGGTGGGATGGGATTGGAGGAAGAAGGAAGTTGAGTGAAGTGTGTTCAGCTGGCTAGGGGGCTTGCAGGATAGGACAGGAGGGCTAGAACCGGGAAAGGGAAGCGAGGGGAGGGGAGAGAGAGAGGAGAGCAAGGCTGGATGGAGGTTTGATATGGGCTGGTTTTAATGGTTTACATTTAGGTTTTGCAGGATGGACTGGAAACTATCGAGGTGGTATTGGGGGAGTGTGGGCTCTCCTGATCCGGGGATGGGTGGGAGTTGATTTGCTCAATGGAGTAAGGAGAGGTGAGGGTCCACATTGAGAGCGTCATGAGCCTCTCTTACATGGACGAGAAGGTGTTGATTGCTGCTTCTCTCTCGCCAGTGCTCTTCGGGTACTCACTCGGGTACTCATAGATGCAGAGCCAACAACTGATTCTACTCAACCCCAGCCGTCCCCTCCAGGCATCCTCATTCCCCTCAAAGCAGCGCTATTTTTCACAGCTCGCGTAAAATGTGCGTGTCAGGTTAAGAAGAAGAAAAATCCCAGTCCCGCAAAAAAAACCACAGATCCCTACCAGTCTCTCACGGCAGGGTCGGGAAGGGGATTAGAAAAAGATGGTGAGCGGTCTGGCCCGTCTCGCCTTATTTTCAGATATGAATGCGTTTGAGTACGTACAGTAGTTTTTTGTACCGGTACCTCTCTTCCGTGGGGGATCAGAAGATCACGGTGAAGATGGTAGTATTCTTGTCTTGTTCTTGTCTCTCGTCTCTGTCCTTGCTTTGGTTTTAGTTGCTTTGTGGGGCTGGCCAGAGTTGAACTTGACTCTTCTTGTATTAACGTAACGGCAGCTTCTTTCGGATCGGGAATCGGAGAGATTGAAGCTTTAGAGGCTCCGGATGGGGGGGCGAAGAGTGGCCTGATTCCGGGCGTGCTTGGTGCAATCTCTTGGCGATGGTGTGGCAATCCCTACAATAGAAGCGTTGGTAGATGCTAGCAGCTGCTAGTAGATGCCAAGTAATGCTTGTTGGAAGCAGCAGCAAGTCTATCATTCCCATCTCCGGCTTTGAGGTTGGCGTATCCAAGTATAAGCTGACTGTGGGGACTTTTTCATACTCGTACATACATTTGATGTCTTTGCTCTTACACGCGCCAAGATAAGAGAGACTACGAGGAGATTTTCTTTGTGGTTCAGTATCAGACTATGAGTGTTATTCATCATTAAACTTGTCTGGTGGGAAAAAAAGAGGTATTGTTACGATTCATATTTTTGATTACTACTGTATGAGTACCGAGCAACTGCATCTTCTTTCCGGCTTCGTTGTTAAACCCTGCAAGGCGTCGATCAACCTAGACAGATTCCTCTAAACAAGGCACCCAACCAACTGTTCCATTCATTCTATCCGAACACAAGTACATGTACAAAACCAAAGATAAACGCAAACCCATGTCCCAATGTCACCGTATAATGTAATATCATGTCATTCAGAGGTACA